>NW_023503225.1:0-29504 GCF_009873245.2 Balaenoptera musculus
TATTCCATGCAAATGGAAATCAAAAGAAAGCTGGAGTAGCAATTCTCATATCAGACAAAATAGACTTTAAAATAAAGACTATTACAAGAGACAAAGAAGGACACTATGTAATGATCAAGGGATCGATCCAAGAGGAAGGTATAACAATTGTAAATATTTATGCACCCAACATAGGAGCACCTCAATACATAAGGCAAATACTAAGAGCCATAAAAGGGGAAATCGACAGCAACACAATCATAGTAGGGGACTTTAACACCCCACTTTCACCAATGGACAGATCATCCAAAATGAAAATAAATAAGGAAACACAAGCTTTAAATGATACATTAAACCACATGTACTTAATTGATATTTATAGGACATTCCACCCAAAAACAACAGAATACACATTTTTCTCAAGTGCTCGTGGAATATTCTCCAGGATAGATCATATCTTGGGTCACAAATCAAGCCTTGGTAAATTTAAGAAAATTGAAATCGTATCAAGTATCTTTTCCGACGACAATGTTATGAGACTAGATATCAATTACAGGAAAAGATCTGTAAAAAATACAAACACATGGAGGCTACACAATACACTACTTAATAACGAAGTGATCACTGAGGAAATCAAAGGGGAAATCCAAAAATACCTAGAAACAAATGACAATGGATACACGACAACCCAAAACCTATGGGACGCAGCAAAAGCAGTGCTAAGACAGAAGTTTATAGCAATTAAAGCCTACCTCAAGAAACAGAAGACATCTCAAATAAACAACCTAACCTTGCACCTGAAGCAATTAGAGAAAGAAGAACAAAAAAACTCCAAAGCTAGCAGAAGGAAAGAAATCATAAAGATCATATCAGAAATAAATGAAAAAGAAATGAAGGAAACAATAGCAAAAATCAATGAAACTAAAAGCTGGTTCTTTGAGAAGATAAACAAAATTGATAAACCATTAGCCAGACTCATCAAGAGAAAAAGGGAGAAGACTCAAATCAATAGAATTAGAAATGAAAAAGGAGAAGTAACCACTGACACTGCAGAAATACAAAAGATCATGAGACATTACTACAAGCAACTCTATGCCAATAAAATGGACAACCTGGAAGAAATGGACAGATTCTTAGAAATGCACAACCTGACGAGACTGAACCAGGAAGAAATAGAAAATATGAACAGACCAATCAAAAACACTGAAATTGAAACTGTGATTAAAAATCTTCCAACAAACAAAAGCCCAGGACCAGATGGCTTCACAGGTGAATTCTATCAAATATTTAGAGAAGAGCTAACACCTATCCTTCTCAAACTCTTCCAAAATATTGCAGAGGGAGGAACACTCCCCAACTCATTCTATGAGGCCACCATCACCCTGATACCAAAACCAGACAAAGATACTACAAAAAAAGAAAATTACAGACCAATATCACTGATGAATATAGATGCAAATATCCTCAACAAAATACTAGCAAACAGAATCCAACAGCACATTAAAAGGATCATACACCATTTTCAAGTGGGGTTTATCCCAGGAATGAAAGGATTCTTCAATATACGCGAATCAATCAACGTGATACACCATATTAACAAATTGAAGGAGAAAAATCATATGATCATCTCAATAGATGCAGAGAAAGCTTTCGACAAAATTCAACACCCATTTATGATAAAAGCCCTGCAGAAAGTAGGCATAGAGGGAACTTTCCTCACCATAATAAAGGCCATATATGACAAACCCACAGCCAACATTGTCCTCAATGGTGAAAAACTGAAACCATTTCCACTAAGATCAGGAACAAGACAAGGTTGCCCACTCTCACCACTATTATTCAACATAGTTTTGGAAGTGTTAGCCACAGCAATCAGAGAAGACAAAGAAATAAAAGTAATCCAAATCGGAAAAGAAGAAATAAAGCTGTCACTGTTTGCAGATGACATGATACTCTACATAGAGAATCCTAAAGATGCTACCAGAAAACTACTAGAGCTAATCAATGAATTTGGTAGAGTAGCAGGTTACAAAATTAATGCACAGAAGTCTCTTGCATTTCTATACACTAATGACGAAAAATCTGAAAGTGAAATTAAGAAAACACTCCCGTTTACCATTGCAACAAAAAGAATAAAATATCTAGGAATAAACCAACCTAAGTAGAAAAAAGACCTGTATGCAGAAAATTATAAGACACTGATGAAAGTAATTAAAGATGATACAAATAGATGGAGAGATATACCATGTTCCTGGATTGGAAGAATCAACATTGTGAAAATGACTCTACTACCCAAAGCAATCTACAAATTCAGTGCAATCCCTATCAAACTACCACTGGCATTTTTCACAGAACTAGAACAAAAAATTTCACAATTTGTATGGAAACACAAAAGACCCCGAATAGCCAAAGCAATCTTGAGAACGAAAAATGGAGCTGGAGGAATCAGGCTCCCTGACTTCAGATTATATTACAAAGCTACAGTAATCAAGACAGTTTGGTACTGGCACAAAAACAGAAATATAGATCAATGGAACAGGATAGAAAGCCCAGAGATAAACCCACGCACATATGGTCACCTTATCTTTGATAAAGGAGGCAAGCATATACAGTGGAGAAGAGACAGCCTCTTCAATAAGTGGTGCTGGGAAAATTGGACAGATACATGTAAAAGTATGAAATTAGAACACTCCCTGACACCATGCACAAAAATAAACTCAAAATGGATTAAAGACCTAAGTGTAAGGCCAGACAGTATCAAACTCTTAGAGGAAAACATAGGCAGAAAACTCTATGACATAAATCACAGCAAGATTCTCTTTGACCCAGCTCCTAGAGAAATGGAAATAAAAACAAAAATAAACAAATGGGACCTAATGAAACTTAAAAGCTTTTGCACAGCAAAGGAAACCATAAAGAAGACCAAAAGACAACCATCAGAATGGGAGAAAATATTTGCAAATGAAGCAACTGACAAAGGATTAATCTCCAAGATTTACAAGCAGCTCAATAACAAAAAAACGAACAACCCAATCCAAAATGGGCAGAAGACCTAGACATTTCTCCAAAGAAGATATACAGATTGCCAACAGACACATGAAAGAATGCTCAACATCATTAATCATTAGAGAAATGCAAATCAAAACTACAATGAGATATCATCTCACACCGGTCAGAATGGCCATCATCAAAAAATCTAGAAACAATAAATGCTGGAGAGGGTGTGGAGGAAAGGGAACACTCTTGCACTGTTGGTGGGAATGTAAATTGATACCGCCACTATGGAGAACAGTATGGAGGTTCCTTAAAAAACTACAAACAGAACTACCATACGACACAGCAATCCCACTACTGGGCATATACCCTGAGAAAACCATAGTTCAAAAAGATTCATGTACCAAAATATTCATTGCAGCTCTATTTACAATAGCCAGGACATGGAAGCAACCTAAGTGTCCATCGACAGATGAATGGATAAAGAAGATGTGGCAAATATATACAATGGAACATTACTCAGCCATAAAAAAATGAAATGTAGGTATTTGTAATGAGGTGGATGGAGTTAGAGTCTGTCATACAGAGTGAAGTAAGTCAGAAAGAGACAAACAAATACAGTATGCTAACACATATATATGGAATCTAAGGAAAAAAAAAAGGCCATAAAGAACCTAGTGGCACGACGGGAATATAGACACAGACCTACTAGAGAATGGACTTGAGGATATGGGGAAGGGGAGGGGTGAGATGTGACAGGGCGAGAGAGTGTCATGGACATATATACACTACCAAATGTAAAATAGATAGCTAGTGGGAAGCAGCCGCATAGCACAGGCAGATCAGCTCGGTGCTTTGTGACCACCTAGAGGGGTGGGATGGGGAGGGTGGGAGGGAGGGAGATGCAAGAGGGAAGAGATATGGGAACATATGTATATGTATAACTGATTCACTTTGTTATAAAGCAGGAACTAACACACCATTGTAAAGCAATTATACTCCAATAAAGATGTTTAAAATAAATAAATAAATAAAATAAAATAATAAAATAAAAATTAAAAAGAATAAAAATTTTAAAATAAAAATTAAAAAAGGAGAGAGCAACCAAACAAATAAGCAAATCCACCAATGATAACAAGCACTAAAAAGTAAACTAAGATAAACATAAAATTAGAAAAAAATCAGTTGCAGGCATCAAACCCTAAGTCTACAGTTGCTCCCAAGATCTGCTGTCTCAATTTTGGGAACATTCGTTGTGTATTCAGGTGTTCCATATATGCAGGGTTCGTCAAGTTTATTTTGGTGATTTAATATGTTGCTCCTGAGTCTTCACGAAGAAATTTCCCTTTCTCTTCCTTGTTCACACAGCTCCTGGTGTTTATCTTTGATTTTTACACTGTCTCTGCATGTAGGTCACCCTCAGGTGTCTGTTCCCTGCCCAGACGGGAGGGGTTAAAGCTGCAGTTGATTAGGGCTCTCTTGCTCTCTCAGGCCAGGGAGAAGAGGGGTATGGTAGTCATAATTGGAATGCCGGGAGAGCCTGCGTTTGCAGAGGCCAGCTTGACATTGCAACAGCCTGAGGTGCTCCATGTATTCTCCTGGGGAAATTGTCCCTGGATCTCAGGACGGTGGCAGTGACATGCTGCACAGGCTCCCCAGGGGTGTGTGTGTATGTGCTGTGACCTGTGCTTGCACACAAAATTTTTGGCAGCAGCACCTGTAGCGTTAGCGTTTCATGTGCATATCAGGGGTCTGAGCTGATAGCCGTGCTTCACGCCTGTCTCTGGAGCTCACTTAAGTGATGCTCTGCCTTCTGTGGGAAGACAAGGAAGGAATCTCCTCTCCTCACGCACCCCAAAACAATGGTCTCTTGCCTCTTCAGCAGGTCCAGGCTTTTTCCCTTACTGCCTCCCACCTAGTTGTGGCACACTGGCCCCCTTCAGGCTCTCTTCATACAGCGAACCCCAGTCCTCTCCCTGGGATTTGACTTCTGAAGCTTCAGCATCAGCTCCCAGCCCCCACCTGCCCCCGTGGGTGAGCAGACAAGCATCTCAGATTTGTGTGCTTGCCAGCACTGATCCTCCGTGCGGGAATCTCTCTGCTTTGCCCTCTGCACCGTTGTTGCTGTGCTCTCCTCCTTGGTCCCAAAGCTTTTCTCCCTCCCACTCCCCGTCCCCAACAGTGAAGGAGCTCCCTAGTGTGTGGAAACTTTTCCTCCTTCACAGCTCGCTCCCAGAGGTGCAGGTCCTGTCCCTATTCTTTTGTCTCTGTTTTTTCTTTTTTCTTTTGCCCTACCCAGGTACGTGGGGAGTTTCTTGCCTTTTGGGAAGTCTGAGGTCTTCTGCCAGCATTCAGTAGGTGTTCTGTAGGAGTTGTTCCACATGTAGATGTATTTCTGATGTATTTGTGGGGAGGAAGGTGACCTCCACATCTTACTCCTCCGCCATCTTGAACATCTTCTGTCTGGTTTTGGTGTCTTGGTAATGGTTGCTTTGTAGAAAGAATTTGGAAATATTCTATCCTCTCCAGTTTTTTGGAATAGTTTGTGAAGGATAGGTATTTCCTCTTCTTTATATGTTTGGTAGACTTTCCTGTGAAGTCATCTCGTCCTGGACCTTTGTCTCCTGGGAGATTTTTTTTTTTTTTTTACAAAATGAATTTCACTTCTAGTGATCAGTCTTTTCAAATTGTTCTTCATTCAGTTTTAGAAGGCTGTATATTTTTTAAAAAATGTCTATTTCTTCTAGGCTGGCCAATCTTTTGGCATATAGCTGTTTTTAGTATTCTTTTATAGTTATTTTTGCATCTCTGTGGTATTGGTGGTTATTTCTCCTCTTTCATTTCTTATTTTGTTTGTGTACTCTCTTTCCTTCTTGTTGAACCTGGCTAAAGTTTTATCAATTTTGTTTATCTTTTCAAAAACCAGCTCTTGATTTCATTGATATGTTCTATTTCTTAAAAAATTCTATTGTATTTGTTTCCTCTCTGATCTTTATTATTTCCTTTCTTTTGCTGACTTCAGGCTTTGTTTGCTCTTTTTCTAATTCCTTTAAGTGGTCAGTTAGGTTGTTTATTTGATATTTTTCTTGTTTCCTGACAAAGGCCTGTACTGCTATAATCTTCCCTCTTAGAGCTGCTTTTCCTATATCCCGTAGATTTTGTAGTGTTGCATTTCCATTTTCATTTGTGTTGAGGTATTTTCTAATTTCCTTTTTGATTTCTTCATTTACCCATTGATCTCTTGGTAGTATGATTTTTAGTCTCCACATGTTTGTTCTTTTCTCGTTTTTCTTTCTGTAATTAACCTCTAATTTCCTACTGTTGTGATAAGATAAAATGCTTGATATAATTTTTATCTTCTTCAATTTGTTGAGATGTGTCATTTATCCTTTCCTTCAATCAGATCTTTCTCATCAGTTTTTATTCTTCCTCAAATTATTCTAAGAAAACAATAGTAAAACCACACAAACAAACATAAAGGAAAAATACCCTTCCTCTACACAATGTGTTCTCTGATTACAACTACCTTCACTTTCACAGTCAAACTTTTGGAACAAGTTGTTTAGACCACTACAACCATTGTATCTAAGAATTTATGTTCATGTATGCATTCCTTCTTTTTTTGTGGGTGGGAGGAAGTTTGGGACAGCAGTTGTATATACACTTTCAATTGAGACTGTGACACATAATATTTTAGGAAATGATTTGTTTCAACTTTATTTCCTCTTCATCACTCTATGTGTTCTAAGTTTCTAGTAACCCATATTCATTGTCTTTCCCATATATGCTGTATTTCTCCCTCAGCTAAAATGCCAACTCTGCACATAACTATCTCTTATATTACACTTGTTCTTCAAAAACAGCTCAAATGTAACATCTTAATTGGAGATGAACCGAATTACTTTAAGTCCAAATTTATTTCACCTTTCCCTTTTAAATGCCTAGTCAAGCACACTTTATTTTGAGTTATATTTGTTACTTAATATTAATTGTTCAAAATGTTTTCCATAAGATGTTGGTAGTTCTTTGAATTACAAAACCATTCCAAGTTCAAGTTTGTTTCTGCCTAGCACAAGCACAGTGTGCTATGTAGGTTTTCAATAAAAGATTTTGCTTGAAATGATAACTTTACAAGGAAGGAAAGAGATTAGTTATATAATGATACTCTCTAGATATTTCATGAATGCATTTTGATTCAGGTATAAGCATGGATTGTATCTGAATAAAATTTGATGTCTTCTCCCCCTATAAGATACAGAAAATCATAATTGGATTATGAGTTTGAAGCACCCAGGTAGTGGAGTTTTGAAAATCTGAGTAATTATGTTGCTCTTTGAACTGAGACATACATCGTCATAAAAATTAGAGATCTAAATTTCGGCTGGATTGAAGAATGTAGCATCTGTCTTTAGTCTGAATTAAACTTCTTTTGTCTTCCCAATCAATACTTGTCTACTCAGCTTTAGGCCAAGTATCAGAACAAATGGAAGCTCAGTAACACAGGAGCTCAGACTACCAGCATCTGTAAGCTTACCAAATAGTGAAACAGAGGAAAATACACATGATCTAAACCTTAATCAACCCAAAAGAGAGAACCAAGAACAGGCTGAACTAATGAAATGAACTATTTATATTTGGTCAACTCACCCTCAGCTATAAGCATATCATTCTGACATTTTACTTCCTAGGGGATGTTCTATAACTCTCCCGCATCTTCACACCTTCTTAGAATAGTCCCTTGAGTTCTTGTCCTTGTTTGAAAATGGACTAAAAAAGAAAACTTTTGTCATTTTTATTATCATTGCCTTCTTTTTTAATAAATCCATCTAAACCATTGAGTTATGCCAGATTTTGAAAAATCATGAAATGTTCTTAAGACTATATAAAGTTTATATTACTATTGCATTAGTTTAGGCATTGTGCTAGACTAATGAAATATTTTGGTGCAGAGGAACTTGTGATGGTCTTCCATTTAAACTACATGGATGGTGGCCTACTTCACCTAC
Organism: Balaenoptera musculus; assembly: GCF_009873245.2. Taxonomy (NCBI): domain Eukaryota; kingdom Metazoa; phylum Chordata; class Mammalia; order Artiodactyla; family Balaenopteridae; genus Balaenoptera; species Balaenoptera musculus. Next base: position 7,980 of record NW_023503225.1, read on the forward strand.
ATAGAAGACTTTCCCTGAATGCAAGTGAGAACTCATGGATTCTATTATTTTACAATCCATTTTTTAATATTCCTTGGTATCAAAATGTTCAATTGCAATAAAATTTATTAAGGTGTGATATATTAAGATGATTTTAAAATATATTTTTTAAAAGTCTACAGAACAATAGAATCAAAGAAAAAGAAATACATCTATTTTTGCCAAAAATATTCACTGAAGTAGAATACATGGACATTTATTTTTATTTAAATATATATCCACCAATTCCTATAATGATTCGAGAGGATAGAATATTATGTAATGTTTATCCCTGGGGTAAAGACAATGAAATAACAAGACTTTCTACAACTACACATTATCTCACTACCTCATTAGACAAAGTAGCAGAAACTCCATAGTCAGATTCCACTAGCCACTTCAGAGGTAGGAGATTAACCAAATAGTAATGCTATCTATCCCTATGTTAAATAGATCCACCATTAAATTCTTCCACCAAGATAATAAAAGATTGAAAAAAGAAAAAAAAAAACAGATTCTGTTGTGAAACATCCTCACCAATGGAAATAATTAGGGAACTGAAAAATATACACACAAAAAGTTATACTCTGACCTGGTTCTCTTGAGCATGCTTCTCCTTTTGATTGGGGATTGATTTCTATAGCCTAAGAAAATAAGGAAAAGGGAAACACATGTCCAAGAGCACATTTTGGAAAATACTGTGTGACTTGTAATATTCAAATAAAAATGGTATTTTACAAGGTAGATTAAAATATTTCATAAAATAATGAAACTTAGAAGAGAGTCACACAGCTTAAGTCCATCAGATAGAAGTTTATTGCTTTAGGCAAATATATCAAAGTGGATCCAAGGCAGAACAGAAATCAAATGTTATAAAAATAACAGTAATAATAATGATAATTTAACAACAGATGATTTATTCATTATTCATATGGTGAAGCAGAAGACACCGTCTAATAGGGTTTTTCTTGTTCTTTTATAAATGGAATTGTTATAAAGTGGCAGTGATATGTAAAGCTTAAGAGCATGAGTCCTGTAGTCAGACTACCTAGGTTTGAAACCCTGTTCCTTCACTTTCCCACAGAATATATGATTGGTAAATTAATGTAACCTATATATCATTTTGCTTATTTATAAAATGGGAATAATTATAATCTCTTCCAGACAGGGAAGCTGTGAGAATTAAATGAGTTGATATGTGTAATATGTTTAAAGCAGTCCCTAACACATGGCAAACACTCAATAAGTGTTAGTTAAAAAATATAAACTTCTCATCTTCTTTGTCCATTCATCTGTCAATGGACATTTAGGTTGCTTCCATGTCCTGGCTATTGTAAATAGTGCTGCAATGAACATTGTGGTATATGTCTCTTTTTGAATTATGGTTTTCTCAGGGTCTATGTCCAGTAGTGGGATTGCTGGGTCATATGGTAGTTCTATTTCTAGTTTTTTAAGGAACCTCCATACTGTTCTCCATAGTGGCTGTATCAATTTACATTCCCACCAATAGTGCAGGAGGGTTCTCTTTTCACCACACCCTCTCCAGCATTTATTGTTTCTAGATTTTTTGATAATGGCCATTCTGACCAGTGTGAGGTGATACCTCATTGTAGGATAAAGAAGATGTGGCACATATATACAATGGAATATTACTCAGCCATAAAAAGAAGCAAAATTGAGTTATTTGTAGTGAGGTAGATGGACCTAGAGTCTGTCATACAGAGTGAAGTAACTCAGAAATAGAAAAACAAACACCATATGCTAATGCATATATATGGAATCTAAAAAAAAAAGGTTCTGATGAACCTAGGGGCAGGACAGGAATAAAGATGCAGACATAGAGAATGGACTTGAGGACACGGGGGGAAGGGGAAGCTGGGGCAAAGGGAGAGTAGCATTGAAATATATACACTACCAAATGTAAAATAGGTAGCTAGTGGGAAGCAGCAGCATAGCACAGGGAGATCAGCTCAGTGATTTGCGACGACCTAGAGGGGTGGGACAGGGAGGGTGGGAGGGAGGCTCAAGAGGGAGGGGATATGGATATATATGTATGCATATGGCTGATTCACTTTGTTGTACAATAGAAACTAACACAGCATTGTGAAGCAATTATACTCCAATAAAGATGTAAAAAAAATATATATAAACTTCTCAGTTGACTTTACTCATTTAGCAATGGAAAACTATGAGAGATCAGCAAAATATTTAATTATCAATCTGGTCTCTTACTTTTTCTTACCTTGTTTTTTTTTTCTTTTTTTCTGTTTGTAATGTCTCTAAGGATGATGACCATCTTATTGAGAAGAATACACATATTTTATTTTCCCAGTACCTAGTATAGTGCCTGTTACAGGTTTGTTTCTCTGGAAAGTAGATAATGAATTGAAGTTGTCAGTACAAAATTTTATTGGGGGTAATAAGTGTGGCAGGAAAAGTAGAGAGAATGACTGTGTAGGAGAAATTATCAGGCAATAATGCAGACCTGACAAAATTTCTGTGAGGCAAGTGTGTAGCTCCAGAGCAAAGATTACTCGTTACTGAAGTCCCATGTTGGATGGAAATAGGGAGGTCCTCGTGCCAACATCTTGCTCTGTCATTAGCAGGCACCACCTCAAGAAGAGCATGATGTCAGCTTGAGAGCTGAGGTGGAGCCTGAAGGAGTTAATTGCGGAGGCTGTCAGCCAACCACATTCCTCACAGCTAAGCAGCAAGGACATAGTTGCATGGGGTTCTGAGCAGGGCATCATCCCCTCTGCCATAGTGCCTGACAGATAGTATTGAATTGGCCAAAAAGTTCATTCGGGTTTTTCCGTATCATCTTACAGGAAAACCTGAATGAACTTTTTGGACACCCCAATTTGTGCTTTAATATGTATTTGATGACTAAGTGAATAAGTATCTAACTGATCATGTAATTTTCTTCAAGGTCATATAGTGAGTAAAGGGTAGAGACATAACTTAAATGTTCTGACTCCAATGTTAATGTTTTGACTACTCTCCTTTAAAACGTTGACAAACAAAAATGTATTCTGTATGAAATAAAGTGAAGACATTATGCACTGCTGGTGGCAGTATTGTTTATGATTTATGGCTCAAATTCAACTGTCAGGATGATTGGGTTTAAATCCTAATTCCATCACCTACGAAGTCTGTGACACTGGGCAAGTTATTTAGGGTCTCTATGGCTTTTTTCAGGATTTATATAATAATACCCGTCATTAACTTTGTTACTAATAACGTCTTTATACTAAAAGCTAATGCTTACTGCTTACTAAGTACCAGGCACTCACTTTCTCTCTGTCTCTGCCTGTCTCTGTCTCTGTCTCTCCATAGATAGATAGATAGATCCTCACAACAACTCTATAATGTAGATATACATTTATCACAAATTTACAGATAAGAAAAACAAGGCACAGAGACATTATATAACTTGCACAAGTTCTCATGTTTCTCATAATAGGAAGTGGTGGAGCATATTTTCATAAATATTGCTTGTATAGAGATTTTTTTGAAAACTTGAAGAAATAGTGGGATAATTTGATATCATACAATCAACTAATCCTGAAATATGTTCAGAGTAGAGGTGAATTACAATAATTTCTTGCAAATAAATTTAGCTTGTAAACATGACAAATATGTATCCATGCTGCCACCAAAGGAATAACACTAAAGCAACATCTTAGAAATAATTACTACTTGATAAAAGACATTGGTAAAACAAAGTCTAAAAATTTTAATTGGTGAATATGAATTCTTTCAAGAGTAAAGGCTATTTATAAGCTAGTACAGGCTTCTTTCTTATGAATAAGTTAATAAGACATCTTTAAAATCATTCTTATTAAATGAGACAAAATTATTTTGTTTTTAAAGTATCAGCCCGTATAGAACTTGCCTGGTCTATACTTACATAGCAATTTCATTGTTTTCTATAAGTAAATTTTAAATGAAAATGCAAAGATATTCTATTTTTAAATATATAGACATTCTCACTTTACTTATATTTATAATAGCTACATTGTTAGCAAATATGTATTTGTGTGTGGAATATAGATAAACTTGAGCACAGCTCTTACCCAACTATCACAAATTCTCAATTAATGAGGCATAAATTAGCAAAGTTTGTTGTATTTACCATGCCAAAACTATCAGACTCTGAGCTCCTCCTGAAATAGAAATTTACCTTATTCATATGTGTATGACATATTTCACCTGAAATATTTTCTTTTTTATAAGTTTACTTGAGAAATATTTGTTGAATTAAACCTAACAAGTTGGATTGGAAGATGTAGCTGAGGTTAACTCTCTATTGTTGCACTTGATGATATCTACCAGTTGGTGTATTATCTATAGGCCACAGACTGTAGAATTAATTGGATTGGAACATAAATAGCTATTTAGACCTTTGCCCATTTTATTAAAGTAGAGGTATTTGTCTTACTATTTCTGAGTTGTAATAGTACCTTATATATTTTAGATACAAGTCCTTTTTCTCCTGCTCTATAGGTTGTCTATTGTCTTTCTTGGTGGTGTTCTAAAAAAGTCTTTATTCTCTATAAAGCCCAATATAACTACTTTTATCATTTCTTGCTTTTGCTGCTGGTATCATATCTTAGAAACCATTGCTTAGCCTATTAGAAGATCATGAAGATATACACCTGTTTTCTTCTGAGGTTTTTTTTTTTTTTTCTGCTCATTGTTTTGTTTGCCTTTTTTTCTTTTATCATGTTTAGATAGTTGATCCATTTTAAGTTGATTTTTGTATATATTGTGAGTTAGAGGTCCAACTTCACTCTTATGTATATGGATATCCACTTTAACCAGGACCATTTGTTAAAAAGTTTTTTGTGTCTTCATTGAATTGTCTTGGTATAAATTTCAAAATTCAGTTAAATGTAAATATGAGTGTTTATTTCTGGCCTCTCAATTCTATCCTATTGTACTATATGTCTATTCTTTTTCTAGTATCACATGGTCTTGATTAGTGTAGCTTTGTAGTTAGCTTGAAATTGGGCAGTGTGAGTCCCTCAATCTTGTTCTTCTTTTTCTATATTGTTTTTGGTTAATATTTGTTACTTGCATGTCCATAGGATTGTTAGAATCGGTTATCAATTTCTGCAAAAAATCCAGCTGAGACTTTGGTAGAAATTGTGTTTAATCTGTACTTCAATTTGGGAAGTATTGCTATATTAACAACATTAAGTTTCTGGATCTATGAATATAGAATATCTTTCCATTTATTTAGGTCTTCTTTCAAGTTTTACATTCTTTGTAAAGTGCATTTCAAAATATTTTAATGCAATAGTTTTTAATGCAATTTTAAATAGAATTATGTTCTTAATTTAATTTTCAGATTTTCACTACCAGAATACAAAAAATACAATTAATTTTTATATATTGCTCATGGTTTTGGCAAACTTACTGAACTACTTTATTAGTTCCAATAGTTTTTACATGCATTTCTTAGGAATTTCTATATCCCAGATCACGTGATCTTCAAATAGAGATAATTTTACTTCCTCCCTTCCAGTCTGGGTGACTTTTATTTCTTTTCCTTGCCGTATTGTCCTGGCTAGAACATCCAGTGCAAAGTTGAATAGATATAGCAAGACTGAAAAACCATGTCATGTTTTTGACCTTATTGAGGAAGCATTCCATGTTTAACTATTAAGTATGATATTAGCTGTGAACTTTTCATATATGCTCTTTATACGGTTGATAAAAATTTCCTTCTATTCCTGCTTTTTGAGTTATTTTATTGTGAAACAGTGTTGGATTTTTTCATATATACTTTCTACATCTATTGAGATGATCATGTTTTAGTTGTTGTTTTGCTCTTTAATAGTTTGATACAGTGTATTTCATTGTTAGTAAGATGTCAAACCAACTTTGCTTTTGTTTGGTATGTTCCATTTAGTCATGATGTGTAAACTGTGCTTTATATTGTGACATTTGGTTGTTTTGTGTTTTGTTGAGAATATTTGTGTCTATATTCAAAAGAGATATCAGCCTCTAGATTTCTTATTATGGCTTGGTTTAGTTTTAGAATCAGGGTAATACTGGTGTCACAAAATGAGTTGGGAAGTGTTCTCTCCTTTACATTTCTATTAAGAGTTTGTGGAGAATTATTATTAATCCTTCTTTAAATGTTTTAGTATTATTCACCAGAAAAGCCATATTGGTCTGGGTTTATCTTTGGGTAGCTTTTTGATTACTGATTTATCTTTACATTTTAAAAGTCCAGGGCTTCCCTGTTGGCCCAGTGGTTAAGAATCCACCTGCCAGTGCAAGGGACACAGGTTCGAGCCCTGGTCTGGGAAGATCCCACATGCCACAGAGCAACTAAGCCTGTGCACCACAACTACTGGGCCTGCGCTTTAGAGTCCGTGAGCCACAACTACTGAAGCCTGCACACCTAGAGCCTGTGCTCAACAACAAGAGAAGCCACTGCAATGAGAAGCTCACACACCTCAATGAAGAGTAGCCCCCACTCGCCGCAACTAGAGAAAGCCTGCACACAGCAACGAAGACCAAACACAGACAAAAATAAATAAATAAAATAAATAAATTTTAAAAAATAAAATAAATAAAAGTCCAATAGATTTTCTATTTTTTCTTTAGTCAGTTTCAGTAGTTTGTGTCTTTCTAGAAATTTGTTAATTTCAATTAAGTTTTCTAACTTTTTGGCATATAGTAGTTTATAGTATTTACTCATAATACATTTTATTTCTTTAAGTTGAGTAGTAATGATCCTCTTTCATTCCTGACTTTGGTAATTGATATTTTCTTTTTTGTGTGTGTAGTCAACCTAGCAAAAGTGCCAGTTTTGTTGAGTTCCTTATTGTTTTTCTATTATTTATTTCATTAATTTCACAATAATCTTATTTCTTTCCTTCTGATTGATTTGGGTTTAGATTGCTCTTCTTTCTGTAGCTGCTTAAGTTAAAAGCTTGGATTATTGATTTGAGGTATTTCTTCTTTTAATATAGGGGTTTGTGGCAATAAATTTCCTTTGAAGCAATGCTATAGCTGCATCTCATAAGATTTGGTATACCGTATTTTTTTTTTCATTCATCCCCATGTTATTTCTGATCTCCCTTTAGATGTCTTTTTCACTCATTGGTTATTGAAGATGATACTGTTTAATTTCTACATATTTATGAGATTCCCAAATTTCTGTTGTTGATCTCTATTTTCACCCCTTATGGTTGAGAAACATACTGTCTGTGTCTCTAATTTGGTAAATGCAGGGAAATGTTCCATGTGTGAATGAGAATATGTGTTCTGTTGTTGTATAGAGTGCTCAATAAATGTCTGTTAGGTCTAGCTCATGTAAACTAGTGTTTGAATATTTTATTTCCTTGTTAGTCTACTAGTTCTATGATAGTTCTATCCATTAGTGATTGTCAGCTATTATAGTCTGCCACTATTATTATTGAATTATGGATTACTCTTTCCAATTCTGTCAGTGTTGCTTCATGTATTTGGGGACACACTTCGTAGGTGTATATGTTATAATTGTTATTGTGATGAATTAACACTTTAATCATTGTAAAATATTCATCTTCATCTTTATAAACATTTTTATTTAAAATATATTTTGTCTGATAGCAATACAGCCATTCCAGCTTTTTAATTTTATTATATGTCTGATATATCTTTTTCCTTCCTCTTATTTTCAATCTTTATCATTGAACCTAAATTTTATTGTTTATAAAAGCATATATTTACAACTTGCTTTATATCCAATATGTTGATCTCTGCCTTTTGATTGACTTGCTTAATCCATTCATATTTAATATTAATATTGGTATATTTGGAAGTATCTCTGTCATATTACTTTTTTGTTTTCTACATGTTTCACTTATTTATTTCTCCTATTTTCCTGTAATGCTTTCATTTTCATTAAGCCAATATTTTCTAGTATGATATTTTAATAACTTAATAATTATTGCAGTATATTTTTAAACTTACATATTTTTTAGTAGTTGCACCAGGGTGTACATATACATCTTCACTTATCAGCATCAACTTCAAAGTTAGACTAACTTAATTCTAGTTAGGGATAGAAATGTCACTCCTGTATAACTTTATCATTTTTGTGTTACTACTGCTATACAGTGTCAGGAGCTCAGTGGATCTGAGAGAGAGAGCTGACTTTTCATAGTAGCTGATTAAAGCAGCAATGAGCGAAAATTAAAGTAACAGTGTGGCCTTTAATCACTTACTGCAATGGTATAAGCAAGAGTCTAAAACTGGAGAAAGCACCAACTCCCCTGTTTCATTTTTTCCCATGGAGCAGCATACCAGTTGAGTGCCAGGTGTATCAGCACAAACATGAAGGTTGTCTAACTGACAAAGGAGTCCAAACAAAAAGTTCCAGCAGTTCTGTGAACTCTGGAGTCTGGGGGACAGTGAAAGGGAAAGGCTAGCAGTGAAAAAGTACTGAGTACTGAGTTGGAATGGGAAAAAGTGTTTTCAGTGTTTCCCCCTCCTTTCCTCATAAGGGGACTTCAGTAGAGGTACTAGAAGAGGACACTGGTCAAAAGCCTCAGATAAGGACACCTAAGAATGAAGGGTTAGGAATGTGAATATGTATAAGATAATAAATGGCCAGAAGGGCCTGAGTTCTTGACGGCAACTCCCTTTAAAGACTGTAATGCACTGGTTGTGCACCAAATCTGATGCAGGGAGAGTAGCTCTCCCCAGCAAGCCTTGTCAGATAAAGCCTTTGTAGTTTCCTGTGGTTGGGTCTGAAAAATTACCCAAATGTTTTTGGTTAAGAGCCAGACTCCTCAACTCTACCCCTTGATTTTTTAAAGCTTGAGCAAGAAACAGACTACCTCCTCATGAACCCAAGAGTGCCGGACTTTGAGGGGCTGTGACAAAAACCAGGTAATTAGTCTAAAACAATAGTAGACTAGGGCCATGATTAAGATTACTCCAAATCAGATGAACAGGACTGCCTGAAGGACTGAACATAATCATGAGTCCTGACAGTTATGAAGCCAGAAAAAGATGTCCCATAGCCCATTAAATTCTATTTTAGAGAACCAGGAAGCTTCCTTTTTAAGTTTTTGCATGATTTTTTATAACCTGGCCCAAGACATCAATTTAGGCATACCACAACTCTAGCCCGTAAACTGAAGCTGGTATGAATACATTCCAGGTCGGAGAGAGTTTCATATAAAAAGTACAGTCCCATAGGGCACATGTAGTCTCTCCACTTGGAAACAAAGATTTTGCTATGTTAGTGTACTCCAAGCAGGACATATATTAATCAGGCACTTAAGTTAACAGGGCTCTCAGTGTGGCCTCCCATATTGGCCTTCTGCTCTGGGTTTTCCAGTTCATTCCAAATAATTCAGCTTAGCCCTTTGTTTTAGATGAATTGATTGAGGAGTTTTGTTTGTCTATGATGTCAGTTTGTTGGCCTCATGACTATGGATGACATGTAAAGATGTTTTGAGTGGAAAGTGCAGGAACTGAGACTATCTTCTGCTATCTCATAGTTAACACTGTCAGGTGTGATCTGGCTCAGCCGTCTGAAGCCAAAGAACACACAGCAGTTTGGGAAATGGTACTGGCGTGTTTTCTTCAAGAGGAAAAAAATCTTTTAAGAGAATTTCTGAAAAACAAAGATCATTTATGTCTTCTACCCTTCCCCACACCTCCTTAGGTGTCCTGTTTTAGGTTTTCATTGTTTTTACTATCAGTGTGTCTCATTTATTAGTTAAAACTACATTATGTAAAACATCTCCTATTTTTATCCAGTCTCTTTGTCTGGAAGGGTTGTATGTAATAGAGATAAATGCATTTTTACAGAAATACATTTTTATATAAATATATCATATTTAAGAATTAGCATAAATCTTAAGTTTTTTAAACACTTTAAAATGGATTTATATAATCTCTTACCCTTTGTTGCTTAGCAGCCGTCTTAATTTTCCATCTATTTGAGTCTTCAAAAAGGGGTCAAAGGCAATGCAAGGCCCCTACAGGGTCTCCACAGAGACCAAGGTATCAACAACTGTAAAAGAATGATGTATAATTGTAGGAAGAGTACAAACCATCTGATCAAACAGATGGCACAAATGAAAAGTGCCCTTTCAGAGAATTACTGTAGTGAGACCTCAAAGTGCCCACTTAAGATGTGTAGTCCAGAGGTTGTCTTGTCCCCTCCCACCAGATACTTAAACCTGCCCTTTATTTGTCCATAAAAAATGCTCAGTCACCCCTGTGGCTTTGGGGATGATACGGAATGTGGAAAGTCCATCACGTGCCCCCTGACTGGGCCCACTGATGTGTAGCTTAGGCTGCAAATCTAGGGCCATTACCAAATGTAATGTACTCAGGAAATCTGAAGAGGAAAACAAAATGTGGTCTTGTAGGTCCTGGATTTCGTGGCCTGAGTCAGTGGAAAACATGGAGGTGGCTAGGCCTAACCTGGAAAACATGTCATGTTTAGTTAGAATCCAGAGAGACTATCTGAATGGGAGAAGAGGACCGATATGAAGCCACCTGCCAAAAATGTCCTAACTTTTTGGCTCAGGAATCTGTCCCTGTGCAATATATTTAGCCTGGGCCAGAATCTAACAGACAAGACAGGTTTTCTATGTTGCTCCAAGACTTTTCGAGGACAGTGGCAGTCTATACATGTAGGCCAGTATAGGATGATATCTGAATTACCATGGACCATCTTCTCGAGGGAGCAATCAGTTACACTTTTGTTTGCTCTGGGGAAGAGGACAGTTTAGTCTCCATATTTAATCGATGAGCATGGTCTGTTTATTGGTTATATTCACCCTTTTCAGTGTAGGGACCTCACTGGTGAGTATGCACATGGATAACAGAAACGTTTTTAGTAGCAGGAATGATTTTTATCCAAAACATATTTTCCTTACATGGTGACTTACTTTATATATGAGGTCAAGGCTTTTGCCAGTGACCCAATCAAATGGCTAGGTGATTGGCTATAGTCCCTGAGACAGGTAGGTATAAAGTCTTCCACATGCTCTTCTATAATGACCCTACAGTAGCAATTCCTTTGAACTGCAGAGAGGACTAGATGGAAGATACAATCTGCCCAATCAGTTGATTGAGTTTGCTGTACATGGGCTGTATCAACACTATTAATGCATTTCATACTGGGTACCATCAATATGAAAATTTGTAGGGACCCAAAGAGACCCATCCATACTTGAGATTAGACAAAGGCCTTGTAGTGGTGGTTTCAGACCCCAAATGAGAGAGATTTATTTATTTTTCTCTCATCTTTATGCCAGGGTTTGTGGAGATCACAGTCACCAGTACACTGATATCTACAAAGGCTCAAAAAGTGTAATTCTCTTTTTCCTCCCTGTTGAACACTAACGTTGGCATATGGCCTCTGGCCCTTCCTGGGGACTAAGGGATAACTTATCTTGTTTATTTTATTTATTTATTTTTATTTTTTATTATCTTGTTTATTGTTGAAAGCTGAGAGTTCTGGAAAGAACATCTAAAAGACTGGCAGGGTCCCCTGCCCAACACCAGACCCATAGGGAAGGGGTGGAGGAAACCAAACAAACACTTGTTAGTCACAGAGGCTGACTGCCAGAATTTAGTCATAAGTTTTCTGGGGCAGGGCAGGCAGCAGAGATCCAGTTGGAGCAGCAGACCAAAGAAGACAGATGGGCATTATGCTTAATTGACTACCTTGCTCACTGAGCCAATTTGTTAGGTGCTCAGCTGAGCTGGGAAGAGCACTAAACGATTAGATGTTAGACTAGCCAATTAAAGCAACAAACTAATGTAACAGTGAAACCTTTAATCACTTACAGTAATGGTATAAGCAAGAGTCAAAACTGGAGAAAGCACAAACTCTCCCCAGTTCCATTTTTTTTAAGTTTTATTTTTTTATTGTAGTATAGTTGATTTACAGTGCTTCAGGTGTACAACAAAGTAATTCAGTTATGCAATATATATCTATTATTTTTCAGATTATTTTCCATTATAGGTTATTACAAGATATTGAATATAGTTCCCTGTGCTATAGAGTAGGTCTTTGTTGTTTATCTATTTTATAAATAGTAGTGTGTATCTGGTAACCTCAAATTCCAAATTTATCCCTACCCTCTGCTTTCACCTTTGGTAACCATAAATTTGTTTTCTATGTCTGTGAATCTGTTTCTGTTTAATTTCTGTAAAATTTAGTTCCAGGTTCTTTTTTTCTTGCCCATAGATATCCAGTTGTTCCAGAAATAGTTATTGAAAAGACTCTTCATCCTCTATTGAATTGCTTCTCCACCTTTCCTTTAAAAAAATCAGTTAAGAGTATTTGTGTGAGTCTATTTTTGGTTTCTCTATTCAGTTCCACTGATTTATATGTCTACCATTCTACTAGTAGCATATTGTCTTGATTACTATAATATGCATTAACACTGAATAGAGCAATTCTTCACTTTTCAGATGGTTTTAGCTATGTTAAGGCTTGTATAAATAAAATGAACTTGTCTATGTCTGCAACAAAATACCTAGTTGTGATGACAGTATTTATATTACATTTATAAATCATTTGGGGATAAGGAGATAATTGACCTCTTTACTACATTGAATATTCCAATCATGAACATTACATGTCTCTCTGTTAATTTAGGTCTTTGAATTTTTTCATCAGCATTTTGTAAATTTTATGTATGGATCCCGTATGTGTTTTATCCAAATTTATTCCTATGTATTTCATTTAGGGGGAACAGTTGTTAATAGACAGTTTTAATTTTAAAATTTTAATTTCCAATTGTTTATAGTTAATATATGAAAAATTTTAATTTTTACATGTTAATCTTATGTCTCATGGTGTTTCTTAACTCACTTATTAGTTCTCATGGAAGCTAACTCAGAAAAGTTTTACATTTCATGACCTTAAACATTTTGGGGTAAATTTAGATTTCTTGATTAATAAACCTGTATTAGTTCAGGGGAAAATGTAGAATAAAGTGAATGCTTGTATTATACATAATATTAAAACAAACTTAACAAACCTTGTTTACTAAAGATTTACCTTAATTATATGAACATGGATTCTTACAATATTTCTGAGTTAGATTGCATAAAAAATTTGTTGTTGTTGAATTCTAGCATATTTAAAGTATTAGACTTTTGATGGCCTTTTAGAGGGGATTTTAAGAAGTTTGTTTTATGTAAGCATTTACTTTGCTCTATAAGACAATTCAAACAGTTTCCTTAATTTAAGAGATTGTATAATCAAGTTTATTAGAACAATCTAAAGATTAGGAAACATTACATAACCACACTATTACAAGTAAAGATCTTTCTGAATTATATATCCATAAACGTATAAATACTCAGATACCTTCTAATATCATTTTCACAATTTTAGTTATGGTCAAGAGACAAACAGAAACTAACAACACTAATTATCTGCTCTCTCCCACCAAAAAAAAAATACAAATTGCTATAGTTATTAATACATTTACAGAGATCACCAGATATTTATTTTAATTTATTTATAAATATACCATAAAACTAAATCCCCAATCATTGCTGGTCACCAGTTAGGAATAACTTATCAACTGTAAATAAACCAAAACAAAAACGTGAAATTTGTAGAGAGAAAATAAAGATAATTAGAACAACAGAGAATTAGAAAATTTATAATTCTATTGCCATTTGAGATACATTTCTGATAGCTGGGAAAATATATGCCTGTGTTTAAGCCAGCAATGAGATGCATTTATTTGGTAACACAGTTTTTATCTGGCTGTCAAGTGAATCCATCGAGCATCACAGTGAATAATCTCCAAAAGTATTAAAGGATATTTTTTAAGAAAAGCAAAATTGTGATTCCCGTAAAGTGAATATGTGACATATATGTTATTTAATTCACTAATAATGAGGGAACCAGTAAGATGCTACAACTGATTCAAAGAAGAAGAAATCAAAGCACAACACGTAAATTGGAATATAATAAATACTCAAATTAACTTACAAATAAAAGCAAACTGGGTCAGTGACTAAATGTTCTACTGGATATAACTAATATGCATTATATGGATAATATTCATTACATTTTTATCAATTTTTTATATCTTCCGTATTGTAAAACTTCTCAAAAACAATATAAGGCAGGGAAAGGTGCTTGTGGGTGAAAGAATTTAATTTGATGATATACATTAATTAAGGACTTTATACATATATTGAAAAATAACATTGTTGCTATAACAAAGACAAATGAGGCAGAAAATTATCTTCTGGTCAATGTACACTGTTGATGTAAAGTGTTATTCTTTCCTTATTCATTTAAAAATATTAAGCTATCCTTAATATTCACTTATTTCTGATTGTTGCTAGATAACAATGTTGCCTTTGATGATGCAGGGTAATTAATGATTTGCTCCTAAACCTCCACCTGAACAGGTTGACTAGCTTTAAAACTAACCTCTGATATATCTCACAGGGAATCCACTGTTGATTGATTCTGTTATCATTGCTCCTGTGACTTACAGAATCTTAAATCATAGCCATATTTCATTCTCAATACAAGAAAAAGTCTACAAAATATCTCAAATTCATCAAGCTTCTGCTTAAACTGCTCCTTGATGGGGACCTCACTGTTTGTCTAGATAAGACCATAGTTTGTCCCAAGAATTTTATTGAATCTGGCTTAGAGGTGTCATATTTATTTTGATTTGAAACGTTTCATTCACAATATTGTGGACCATACTTGCCAAGACACTGAGGTAAGTCATGGAAGTAAATCAGTTTTTTAATAATGACTTACTCAGACACAAATACTCTGGAATTCCCCTTGCTCTTGACATTGAATAACAATGCTCAATGTTCCCTCTATTCCTTCAGGATATTCAGTACAATATTTGGCTAAAAATTCAAAATAAGAGTGTATAAGTTTCAGATTATATATTTCAAAATAAAGACATTCAAATTTAGTTTCTATCATAGAAACTAGTAATTGTGAAATATACAATAATGTGCTTATTCTTATCCATCATGAAGAATCAGTAGTAATCTTAGAATACATAAACATGTTGAACACAGATTTATATTGTGTGGATTCACTAGTTTGACAAATTCTGAAAAGTAAAATGTGTATTAGTTGATTTTCACTGTAAAATTATATTTTTTATATAATGCCATGGCACCTATAAAGTAAAAACAGTAGCTATATATATTTGATTGTGACAAACCAATAATCATAGCTACTTGTCAACTCACTAAATGCCTTTATTCAAGATGGCCTTTGGCAGAACTTGCTAATGGTCTAACACTCAATAGAGTCACACAAAAGTGAAGTGACAAGAGAAAATGTCATAAATGGACTTGTAAATGGGTATTAGATAAAACTTAAATGTACTTAGAGTTTTATTGTTGAACTTTGTATTATAAGCCACCCTACTTTTAACAGACACAATAAGGTAGCTTTAGACGGCTTTGGTAGTATTTTATTTACACTTAATCAACCAACACGGAAGCAACACCACCAAATTAAAAAACGATAAGAAAAGTACAGGGAGAAAAGGGCATCTTATATCCTACACTTAGAAAGAGAGAAAAAAGCAAAAGTGGAGCAAGGTTTAATTTTATTAATGAAACAAATAAATGACCAAATAGAGATATCTCCTAATTGGAAGAAAGACTCAAAAGGATTTTGAGTAGTTTGGGTTGACAGTTGCCCCCCCAGACTCAGCACAAAGTTAGCTCCCATTCTCTCTCTCAGGAGGGAAAGAGGTGGACCACATATCTAGTACCCCAACTTTTCTGGGGGAGTACCCAAAGGACTGGCTTCTGTCTTGTCTGTCTCGGAATACTGACAGGACTTAGGAAGCTGTATCTACCTAAAGATCAATAAGAATAAAGATGGCAGTTTGGGCTTACAGTCAATATAAACACTCCCCTTGTATCAGCATAAAGAAAGTAGAAAAAAAGCCCCAAATCCCAGCTTTTACCTGGGGAATAAAAGAGGCAGACCACACATCTAATTCTCTGAATTTTTCAGGGACTGTCCAAATGACTGGCTTCTGTCTTGCCTGTCTCACAGCATTATGAGGGCCAACATACACTAACCACCAGTGGGTCAGTGAGAACAAACATGGTAGTTTGGACAAGTGGTCACATTAGCACCTCTCACTGACTCACTAGAAAGTGAGCAGATAAGAGAAACACTGCTCCCAGCTTCTCTCTAGAGAAGGAAAGAGCTGGGCAGAGCATCTGATTATTCAACATTTCTGTGGGCTGCCTAAAGAATTACCTTTAGTCTCACTTGTCTAAAAGCACAAATGGGACCTGGCATACTCTAGATTCTTAGGAGCTGCTAAGAACAAAAAAATGGGATGGACCAAAAAAAAATGTTGGGGAGACCCCCAAAATCTCTGATTGGTCTGATTTATGAAGGTCTTTTGTATGAGGCCAGTCCTTGAAAACTGGGAAAGGTAGTTGTTTTTTTTTTCTAATATGCAGATAATAATACAAAGAGTCAAGGAAAATGAAGATACAAGGAAATATGTCCCCAAAAAAGAATAAAATTAACAGATCAAAGACCTAAATGTATGAGCTAAAACTATTAAACTCTTGGAGGAAAACATATGCATAAATCTTTGTGACCTTGAATTAGGCAATGGTTTCTTAGATAAGACACCAAAGCACAAGCAACAAAAGAAAACAACCCTAATGAATCAGAGATATATGATTTACGTGCAGAGAATACAAAATATCTGTCAGAAAGGTGCTCAGCAAAGTCAGGAGAACAATGCATGAACAGAGTGAAAATTTCAACAACTAGATAGAACACATAAAAAGGTATTAAATAAAAATCATGGAGAATACTAGAACTAAACTAAAAAAATTAACTAAATGGTTTCAACAGTAGATTCAATCAAGAATATGAAAAGATCAGAAAACTCAAAGACAACTCATTAGAAATTATCCATGCAGAGGAATAACAATAACAACAACAAAAGAAACAAACAAACAAAAAGAGTGCAGAGCAAAGAAAGCTTAAAGGACCATGGGACACCATCAAGTGGACCAATAAACACATGACAGTCCCAAAAAGAGAAGAGAAAGAGAAAGGGGCAGAAAGCTCATTGAAAGAAATAATGTCTGAAAAGCTCCCAAATCCAGGGAAAGAAGTGAGCATCCAAATCCATGAGACCCAATGGATCCCAGCTAAGATGATCCCAAAAAATCCACACAAAGACACACTCTAATCAAATTGTCAAAAACCTATACAAAGAGATAATGTTGAAAGCAACAAGAGAAAAATTACTTGTTACATACAAGGAACTCCCCATAAAAATCCACTGACAAGTGGATTTTTCAGCAGAAATCTTGTAGGCCTAAAAGGAGCAAGATGATATATTCAAAATATCATCTGAAAGAAAAAATTATCAATCATGAATACTATAACTGACCAAAATGTCAAGGAGAGATAAAGATTTTTCCAGAAAGACAAAAGCTGAGAGTAGTTCTACCTTACAAGGAATGTTAAAGGGAGCTCTCCAAGTTGAAATGAAAAGATGTTAAACAGCAATACAAAAGCATATGAAAGTACAAAACTTGCAGGTAAAGGTAAGCATAAAGACATGTATAGAATCCTGTAATACTGTAATAGTGGTTGTTAAATCATTTTCAATTCTAGTAAAAACGTTAAAAGACAAAAGTATTAAAAATATAGATAGAAAAAATATGTTAATGGATACACAACATAAAAAGATGCAAATTGTACCATCAATTATTTAAAGTGTGTGTGGGAATGTATAAATGTAGAGTTTTTGTATCCATTTGAAGTTAAGTTGTTATCAGCTTAAAATAGATTATTATATCTATGAGATGTTTTATGTAAGCCTTATGGTAACCACAAAGATTATCCCCAAGAATATACACAAAAGAAAAAGAGAAGGAAGTTAAAGTGTATCAATATAATAACTCAAGGAAACACAGGGAAGATACCAAGAGAGAAAAAGAGAGACAAAAGAGCTACAAGACAGAAAAGAAAAAAATGGAAATAGTAAGTCCTTTATCAATAATTATCAATACTTTAAAAGTAAATGGGTTAAATTCCTCAATCAAAAGATATGGAGTGGGTGAATGAATTTAAAAATCCAACTATATAGTGTCTACAAGAGTCACTTTATTTATTTATTTTTTTAAACATCTTTATTGGAGTATAATTACTTTACAATGGTGTGTTAGTTTCTGCTTTATAACAAAGTGAATCAGTTATACATATACATATGTTCCCATATCTCTTCCCTCTTGCATCTCCCTCCCTCCCACCCTCCCTATCCCACCCCTCTAGGTGGTCACAAAACACCGAGCTGATCTCCCTGTGCTATGCAGCTGCTTCCCACTAGCTATCTATTTTACATTTGGTAGTGTATATATGTCCATGACACTCTCTCACCCTGTCACATCTCACCCCTCCCCCTCCCCATATCCTCAAGTCCATTCTCTAGTAGGTCTGTGTCTTTATTCCCGACTTGCCACTAGGTTCTTCATGCCCTTTTTTTTTTTTTTAGATTCCATATATATGTGTTAGCATACTGTATTTGTTTTTCTCTTTCTGACTTACTTCACTCTGTATGACAGACTCAAGAGTCACTTTAGATTCAAGGACTTACAAAGATTTAAACTGAAGGAGTGGAAAAAGATATTACATGTAAGTGGTAAACAAAAGAGAGCAGGGGTGACTATAGTTATATTAGACAAAACAAACTTGAAGTCAAAAACTCTGATAAGAGACAAAGAAGAACATTATAAAAAAATAAATGGGTTAATTCACAAGGAAGATACAAAAGATACAATAATTATAAATAAATGTGCACCCAACATCATAACTCCTAAAGATATAAAGCAAACATTAACAGAACTAAAGGGAAAAATAAAGAGCAATACCATAATAGTAGGAGACTTCCATACTCCACATTCAATAATGGATAGAACATCTGGACAGAAAATCAATAAGGAAACAGTAGACTTGGACAACACTATACATCAAATTGACCTAACAGACATATCCAGAACATTCTACACAAAATCAGCAGAATATACATTTCTCTCAAGCACAGATAGAACCTTCTCCAGGATAGGACACATGTTAGTTCACAAAACAAGTCTTAACAAACATTAGAAGATTTAAAACATACCAATTATCTTTTCAGACCACAATAAAATGAAACTAGAAATCAATAGCAGAAGGAAAAATGGAAAATTTTAAAATATACGGAAATTAAGCAACACACTCCTGAATAACCAATGGATCAGGAATTAATCAAAAGAAAATTAGAAAATATCTTGAAATAAACAAAAATAAAAACACAATCTATAAAACCTATGGATGCAACAAATCGGTACTAAATGGGAAGTTTATAGTTATAAATACCTACATTAAAAAGAAAATATATACATTTATATACCAAATAATCAATCTAACTTTACACCTCAAGAAAACAGCAAAAGAAGAATACATTAATCCAAAAGTTAGCAAAAAGAAGGGGATAGAAAAGATTAGAGATAAAATAAACAGAACAGAAAATATAAAACTATAGACAAAATCAACACATTTAAGAGTTGATTTTTTAAAGGTAAACTTGAAAAACTTTCAGCTAGACAACTTAAGTGAAAAAAGGAGAAGACTCAAATAAATAAAAGTAGAAATATAATAGGAAATATTACAACTGATGCCACATAGATAAAAAGGATCACAAGAGACTGCTATAAAAATTACATATCAACAAATTGGGTGACCTAAAACAAATGGATAAATTCCTGAAAACCTGTAAACTACCAGACTAAATCATGAAGAAATAGAAAATGTGAGCAGACATATAACTAGTAAGGAGATTTAATCGGTAATCAAAACTTCCCACCAAAGAAGAGCCCAGAAGTAAATGGCTATATCAGAGATTTCTACCAAAAACTTAAAGAAGAATTAATGCCAATCCTTCTCAAACTCTTTCAAAATATTAAAAGGAAAGAACACTTCCAAACTCATTTTATGAGTTCAGCATTTCCCCGATACCAAAGTTAGACAAAGATACTATAAGAAAACAACACTACAGGCAATATTCCTGATGGACATAAATGCAAATCCTCAACAAAATACTAACAAACTGAATTCAACAGCACATTAAAAGCATCATACACCATGACCATTCATCTCTGAGATGCAAGAATGCTTCAACATACTAAAATCAGTTAATGTGATACACCACATTAACAGAATGAAAGACAAAATTACAAAACCATATTAATAGATGCAAAAAAATTTGATGAACGTCAACACCCTTTTTATGATAAAAGCTTTCAACAAACTAGGAATACAAGTAAATTACCGTAATATAAAAATGGTCACATATGACAAGCCCACAGTTAACATCATACTCCATGACGAAAAACTGAAAGGTTTTCTTCTAAAATCTGGAGCAAGTTAAAAATGCCCATTTTCACCACTTTTATTCAACAAAGTACAGGAAGTCCTAGCCAGAGCAATGAGGCAAGAAAAAAAAGTAAAAGGCATCCAAACTGTCTGCAGATGACACTGACTTATATGTGGAAATCCCTGAAGACTACATACACACACACACACACACACACACACACACACACACACACACACACACACATTGGTAGAACTAATAAATTCAGTAAATTTGCAGAATATAAAATCAACATATAGAAATCAGTTGTGATCATGTACACTAACAAGGAAATTAAGAAAATACTCTCATTTACAATTACATGAAAAATAATAAAAGAGGCATAAACAAGAAGATGAAGACTTATACACCAAAAACAATAAACATTGATGAGAGTAATTAAAGAAGTAGCAAATAAATGCGAATTCATTCTGTGTTCATGGATTGGAAGACCTGGTATTATTAAAATGTCAATAAAACCCAAAGAAATGTACAAATTTAATACAATCCCTATGAAAATCCCAGCATCATTCTTTACAGAAATAGAAAAAATTCTTAATATTCATATGGAATCACAAATAACAATCCTAAATAGCCACATTTACATTGAGAAATAAGAAACAAAGCTAGAGGAATAATACTTCCTGATTTCAAAATATATTATAAAGCTACAGTAATTAAAACACTATGGTACTGACATAAAGACAGATGTGTAGAACAGAATAGAGAGCCCAGAATTAAACTCATGAATATATGAGCAACTGATCTTTCATAAGCTTGCCAAGAATGTCCAGTAAGGAATTCATATTCTCTTCAACAAATGATGTTGAAAACTGTATGTCCACATGTAAAAGAATGAAATTGTACCATTTTCTTAAACCATAATCAAAAATCAACACTGTTATGACACTGAAAACACAAGCAATAAAAGCAAAAATAAACAGGTGGGACTGCATTAAACTAAAAATCTGCACAGAAGAGGAAATAATTAACAAAGAGAAAAAGCAACTTACAAAATGGGCAAACATATGTACAAAGCATATATCTGTTAAGAGGTTAATTTCTAAATATA
>NW_023503226.1:0-28679 GCF_009873245.2 Balaenoptera musculus
TCCAATAAAAAGTTGGTTGTTTGGAATAAAAAAGATAAAAGAGAGTATAAAGGGAGAAACAAGTAACACAGGCTACAGTCTGCTTCTCTGATCATGGTAAGAAGACCCAATTGGCGATGATACCTGCTTTTCTCCAACACCATTCTTCATTTTTCTGTCCATCTGCCAACAGCCCAACTTTAACTGGTGGAGGCAAAACCAAGTGGGATTTAGCTTATTATTGTTTTCTTACGCTTCTGTTTGTACCCACTAGTCACTGAGGTAGGCAGAAATGTGCATATTGTTATGACATCCTTACGCCCTGAAGCAGAGAGAACACCTGATTTTTAAGAACGTTTTCTCTAATCACTTCCAATACATCGTTTGCCTCATAAAAATTTGCAGGTGTGCTCATAGCTTGGCAATGCCAGTGGCAGGTCACTAAGCGGAGATGGAAAAGAACTGCATTGGTTGCCGTTTAAATGAAATATTGATTACACTCTTCTTTTAATGCAGCTCATTGAGTGTGTGTAAATCTAAAAATTTTAAGATGCTCTTGCATTCTACCCCTAAAAGCAATAGAAATGGAATAAATGTAGACAGGTTTGGGGTGGGCTAGTAGGGGAAATGGTATAGGCTACTGTGTTTTAATTGTTGAAATAGAGGTGGACATTTTCTTTTTTAGTGCAGTAAAATTCAGATAACATAAAAGCAAACTATTAACTATTTTAGCGTATACAATTCAGTGGCATTTGGTACATTCATAATGTCTTGCAACTATTACCACTAGCTACTTCCAAAGCATTTTCGTCATCCCCAAGGGACATCCCATTCCCCTTAAGTGGTCTCTCCTCATTATGCCACTGGAGTCTGTGTGTGTGTATGTGTGTGTGTGTGTGTTTAATAGTATATTGTCACATAGGAATAGAAGCAAATCATTCCACCTACCTTGGTTTATCTTGGCATGCTGGTCCTGAAAACAGTTAATGCCATTCTTGTCTTTAAAGCTCTTTTTGAACAGGAGAAAATCTAACAAAGTTTAATAACATGTATACATAGGAGAGACCCAGGAAAACTGACTTACTCTTTAATACTTTTATACTAACTTTTTTTTATTATGGAAACTCTCAAACACATGCCCAAGAAAAGAGTGAATTCCTGCAGACTTATCATAGATGTCCCATATTAATACTTACCATGGATGTCCCAATATAAATATTTGCCAACCTTTGTTATTCATTCCCCTGCTTCTGCTTTATAGGTTTGTCCTTGTTAAAAGTCTGTTTTGGGGACTTCCCTGGCAGTCCAGTGGTTGAGACTCCATGCTTCCACTGCAGGGGGCATGGGTTCGATCCCTGGTCAGGGAACTGGGATCCCACATGTGTCGCAGCACGGCCAAAAAAAAAAGAAAGTCTGTTATACCCAGTTCCAGAGAGCACACGCTTACCTGTCATCCCTTTAACACTCAGCTTTGACAGAAATGAAGGTTATAAATAAACACGATGCTACTATCACATCTGGACTTGTTTCCATAGTGTCCACCTGGAACTCATGTCACGAATGTGACCTTATTTGGGAAAAGGGTCTTTGCAGAAGTGATAAAGTTAAGGATCTCAGGATGAGATGTTCCTGGATTGACAAGTGGGTCCTAAACCCAATGACAAGTGTCCTTTTAAGAGACAGGAAAGGAGGAGAAAAAAGACACACAGAGCAGAAAGTGTGAAGACAGAGGCAGAGATTGGAGTGATGAAGCAACAAGACAAGGAGACCAAGAGTTGCCAGCAACCACCAGAAGCTAGGAGAGAGGCATGGGACCCATCCTCCTTCAGCATCCCTAGAGGGAACCAATTCTGCTGACACTTTAACTTCAGACTTCTGGCCTCCAGACTGTGAGAGGATATATTTCTGTCCTTTTAAGCCACCCAGAGTGTGCGAATTAATACAGCCTTCTCTAGGAAACTAATCCAGCACTTAACAACTTTCACAATAGTTTCTGAAAGTCATCTAACACTTGTTCATATCCAAATTTCCCTGATCTTCTCCCCAAATGACTTTTATACTTGGTTTGTTTGGATTAAGATCCAGTTTAGGTTTGTAGGACCATCTTAATGAGAAACGCCAATCTGGAAAACATCCCATGTTGAGGAGTGGTCACATCCAGCCATGCATATAACAAACCCAATCTCTGTCATTGCGTAGGACAACGTGAATGGAAAATAGCTGCTCAGATTTGTATTAACTATAAAGGTAAACAACCCCAAAGTCACACACAACTTCGTATGTCACCATGCAGGCACAAATGCAAAACACACACACAAAAAAATCTAAGAGAAAGTATCAAACAGAGGCACTTAATTTGGGAAATGGAAACAACTCATCTAGGATGACCCAGTAAATACACATGCATACTTTTAAAAAATATTTATTTATTTATTTGGCTGTACCAGCTCTTAGTTGCGGCACGCGGGATCTTCGTTGCCGCGTGCAGGATCTTTTAGTTGCGGCATGTGGACTCTTAGTTGCGGCATGTGAGATCTAGTTCCCTGACCAGGGGTTGAACCCAGGCCCCCTATATTGGGAACGCAAAGTCTTAACTGCTGGACCACCAGGGAAGTCCCACATGCATGGTTTTTTTTTTTCCTCTCTTTTTTCCCAAAAGATAAATGGGATATTTTGTGTCCTGGGTAGAATGTGGCAGTGAATATGAATTGATGGAGTTCTTATGCCCCACCATCCGAGATCTGTGAATCATCATCTGTTCGGTTTGGAGATACCCCGGGATTCATACGTACGGTAGAGTGTGAGATATACTGCCTTACTGTGACTGGATGCCCCATGAGGGCTTACTGAACTCAGCTGAATTTACGTTAGCTTTGACATGAGGGCAGTCTGTCTTGCGTCTTTTGTCCTGGATGGATGTAGCTCATGAAGCTGAAGCAATTAGAGCCAAGGTTTATTTCCGTCTGCTTTGTCCAAGAACCTGTATCTGACCTTCCTAGATAAACACCTTGATTCGGGATCTATCAGGTAGAGATTTTTCACTGTTTTTCTCTGCATTACCTTTTCCACACTTCCCTGCTGCTAATGGATGCCCTGAAGGAGAGGTAATTAATAACTGGATCTAAGCTATCCCAGAGGAGTGATGAATTTCTTGTATGTTACTAAATTACTCCTTCCTCCTAGGCAGACTTGGTTACATAAAGATACTAATTTAGAACTGTGATGAGGAAACCTGATGCCTCAGAGTGATGGACCATGGGAGACAAATTACTCAATATTTTCACATCTCACATTTTAATTTTGTACTCTCTGCTATACTTCGGATGCGACTACAAATAGCTTCTTTGAAGGTCGCCCTGTGCTTTTTAGCGTGTTAAACGTGGAAGTGTGGTGAGAACTAGGTGTTTTTAAATCCTTTGCAGAAAGAAAAAAGATCTTAAAAAATATCAGCCAAAATGTTCCTTCCTGTACTCAAAATATCTTTCAGTTATGTTTGAATGTTTGATATCCACGTGTGTACCTATTACGAATGTGGTTATGAAAATCCTGCATTTATTAAAATGAGATGTTTTAATCGTGCAGCTTTAGAAGAGATCATCTTAAGGTCCTGTCATTGAGTTTTAATTTTATCGTACAATCAGGGCTTCAGTACTAACAAATCCATATAATGTGTAGATAAGTATTAAGATTAACCATGAAAATGAACTCTGATATAGTGTGTTGATAATGAACTCTTTTAAGGGGCACGCGCAAACAATGAATGTTTGAACTGTTCTAGATATATGTCTTCTTTGGGACAAGAAGAAACAAAGAAACTCGTGAATATTATAACTAAGAGACTCTTGTGTATTTACAGAATATAGGATCGCCGTTTTGACCCAAGCAAAGCAGTGAATCTGAACTCTAGGAAATGACCTCCAGAGTTTACGTAATTTCTGAGAAGAAATCAACAAAAAATTGAAAGTTGCACATATGACACACATCATAGTTTAGAGATCAAAACCAATTCCTTCTGCTTAAACCAGCGAGACATCTGAGGTTCAGTACCTTTAACCAACTACGCAACTTCGTTTCCCAATTTGGCCCCAAACCACAGCAGATTTTTCTAGAGTTGCAGCTCCAAAGCGGTGCTCCATACTTGTAGAGCAAGGGGTGGTTGAGAGGTGGGCATTCAGGGATAACTGAGCATTGTACCTATTCCTTTGTATTTGGCCGTTGCATAATAGGGCACGGCTTCTTGCCCGGGATACCCAAGTTTTCCTAGTAAATGATGCCAGCACCACGTTCAGAATGGGTAGCTTTTTGTTCGACCAAACAGTGAGTATTGACCTTAGGCTCATGAAAATGTGATTAGGATCTGTCTACTCTCTCCCCTTTTCTTTCTACTCTTAGTTACCCAGGAATCCAAAGTCATTATTACAGTTTTCTTTAGTAGAATAATTGACACCCAATCTGAGAGGTAACCATCAACAGCTCCACTTTGCAGTGAAGCGGGATTACAATACTTTGAGGTATTGAGCTAAATCCTTTGGCTACACTATGGGGTGCCTTTCCCACCTGTATCCCCAAAGACTTTTGCAATCATGGCCTCTGTGAAGTGCATACAGCAGAATGATACATTCATACACTTTGGGGAGTGAATGATACCTTCATGTATCTGTGAAACACAGTATTCACTGTTACCAACTTTTCCTAACGTCAATCAAAGGAGAACAGCAATATATACTCTGTATTGCTTTTTTCATTCCTTCGCCTTAGTTTATTCTATTTGGATATTTCTGAGGCATCTCGCATGCCTGCCATAAGGCGGCGTACTTTAATTCAATAGATAGCGATCATTACGTTGTTTTTTGCAAAAGTTCAAACCCTACGCATTACACGTTTTGAAAGCAGAAATCACACACGAGACACAGTGTTTAATTCATAAAAGTTTGTTGCATTTCAGAGAACGTAACATTACGTTCTGAAATACTGATGCACACATTATGTTCATTATGGATCTTAAAATGCTAATAATTCAGCATTCTGGATATGAAAGCATAGCAACTTGAAAATAGCTCTTTTTTTGTCCTCATTACACAAATGTGTAATTATATGAACCTGGAATTAGCAAGGAACTCATTGTGTTAAGCTTTTTAGGTAGGAGCATATTAATCACTGAAGCTGAGTTTCCAGAGCTTTTATTTCTGGGGTGTAGAGAGGGCAGGTAGGATCCCGACATCATAGTATTGCTTTGGGGATTAAATGGGGGAAATGAGCACAGAGTGAGATGGGCTGGGACCTGGGAGCCTTTGCTGCAGCGCTCGCACCTGGACAAACATCTCCGCAAGCAATAGATACAAAGAAACTAAGAGGGACTAAAAATAACTGCTTGCATGCACAGCTGGGGCGAACTAGGAATAATAAGATACAGAAGGGCTACAGACCAACTGCCTCTTCTCAGGGGCCAGGAGCAAAAGCAGGGTCCTGTGCGTGATCCCTGCACACAGCACCACCCAGGGGGTGGGCAGCCCACCTGAGCCACCGCTGTGGCCCGACCCACCAATCCGTCCCCTACCCTCACCCCGTTGAAGGAACCAGCCCGCCGACCTCGGGGAGCGTGCAAGGGCACCTGTTACTTGTTTTCACTCCTTCCTGCTGTAGCACGAGTCCCAGTAAAGCCTTGCCTGAAATGCTTATGTGACCTCATCAATGTTTATTGATCTAAGAGACTGAGGACCCAGGTCAGTATCACACTTTGTGGCACCCCAGATGGGATGCCCCTGGGGTCTTTTGCCCAGGAGAGGATCCAGGTCCCTCCGGGACCACCCAATGCAGCTTCCCCCGGTCCGTGGGTGACAAGCAACCACCAGAACCTCTTGTTTCAGCATCACCATTTGGTAAGTCTGCCTTCGTCACCCTGAGGGCCTCAGGACCCTCATTCAGGCAACGCTCTCCTTCTCCCCTTTGTCCTTTTTCCTGTCCTGAGATCTCTCTCTACTTCTCCTCTTTCTCTGTCCTCTCCTTCGGAGAGGGCTGATTACAGAATCACTCCTCTGAGCTTGTGAGACCATGCTCCCCTGAAAGAAGCATTCCATAAATGTCTGTTAGCACGGGTTATTTTATACTGTATTCATTTTACATTTTCGTTTGCTCCTGGAAGAAAATATATCCAATTATTATTCTGATCCTTATACTTATACTAAGACTACTTAATTGTCCTTTCCATGTTGCATATCAACATTTGTGCAACATTTGAGGAAGCCTGCCCTATATAGAGACCTACTGATGAAAAAATCTGGGGAAGTTTTTTTGGAAAGAACTTTATAATGGCTATAAAAAGGATTCGTTTTAAATAGTTAAATTATCACAGTTCCTATGTGTACTAAAAGTCATTGAAACATACACTTAACACGGATGAATTTCAACCTTCGTAAATGGTAACAATAAAGATGTTTAAAGAACACCATAGATTTTATTGACCAGCCAATTTGAAATAGAGCTTTAGAAGATAATATCTAAGGGATAGACTCGAAATTAAGTTTCTGATTAAAAAAATCCTATTTACAACTAACTATTCAGGAATCGCTAAAATTCTGTAATTCACTTGCAGCTAAGGAAACAGATGGTGCTTTGCCCTATCAATCATGACTTTCTCCTAATTGTCTAAGATCTACTGAGCCTCTTCTGGGTGTCCCTTGCTATCCGTGTCTCGTGGTGGGATACCCTGGGATGTTGTTGCCACGGAATTGCACCCTAGGATAAACTTAAGAAAATTATTTCTTTCGGCATATGTAGTTGTTGAGTTTAAGTACTATGTCTTCATTAGCAATATTCTTTCAGAGCTTTGCAATTCTCCAACATGGTGTATGAAATCTCAAACCTTTCTTACTTACGATCTTAGGAGTGAAACCATGTCTTCAAAAGAAAAAAACGCCTATCTAGAATTAAATATTTAGTAAAAATAGCCTTCAGAAGGATATCATAAAGAAAAACGACAGAGGATCAAAAACCAATACAGAGAATTAATGAACCCAAGAGTTGTTTCTTTGAGAAGATCCACAAGATTGACAGATATTTACCTAGACAGACCAAGAAAAAACAGGAGTCAAATTACTAAAATCAGACATGAAAACTTATCTAAATGAAATGGATTATAAGAGAATGCTATGAACAATTATATGCCAAATGTTATGTAACATAGATGAAACGGGCAAATTCCTAGAAAACACAAACTACCAAAACTGATGAAAGAAGAACTAGAAAATAGGAATAGATCTGTAAATTATACTTCAAAACTAAAGGAAAAATGAAAATATTTTTAGATGAATAAAAGCTGAGAAAATTCAGAGCTCAGCAGACAATTGCGCCTTCATTAGGATTTCTTGTAGTTTATCTTGAAGGGAAGTAAAACCAGATAGAAACATACCTACACAAGGAATGAAGACAGTTAGAAATGGTAATTATACAGGTAAATATAGAATAATTGTATCTCTTTTAATTCATTAAATCATAATTTATCATGTAAAGCAAAACAGTATAAAATATTCTCTTATATAATACATGTACAAGGAAAATGTGAGACAAAAATAGTACAAATAAAAAGAGGGGAATATGGATGTTTAAAATTTGAGGTTCTTACATTATATATAAAGTGGTACAAATTATTTGAAATTTGCCGGTAATAAGTTAAAATGTTGTAAACCATTAAATAACAACTAAATCAATAAACAAAGAGGCACAAAAAGCCAATAATGGAGCTAAAATGAAATGCTAAAATAGGCCCAATCCGAAGAATAAAATGTATGACAAATTGAAAACAAATAACAAGATGGTAGACATATTTTTATAATATTTATAATTGCGTTAAAGTAAATGGCCTCTTCCAGGACTATTTCAAGAGAAATGTAAAGTGAGCCAAAACTCTGAGCTACATGTGTAATTTTAAATATTCTACCTGCAGCCGTCATTCAAAAAGTAAACTGAAATGGGTGAGATCAGTTTTAAGAAAATATGTTATATAATGTGATATGGCCAAAACATTGTTTCAGGATGTAGTGAATGAAAATATGAATGAGATGTAACATCTTTTGTTGTTGTCATTGACCATCCAGAATTATCCATGGGTCAAATAAGGAATCACAGGGGAAGTTGTAAATATTTTGGATTGAATGATATAGAAACCATAACTATCCTATCTTTTGTCTTGTAGAATCTGAGGTGATGGAAATGCCCTTTCTCTTGATAGTAATAAATGTCCTTCATCTTGTGGATTACACAGGTTGAAACTCAAATTATTTCCTTTTATTTGTGTAAAAAGTGGATGTGTAAGAAGCTAACATAATGAAACACCAAAATGATCAAGCAACAACACCAACAAAAATACAACATTTGCGAAAAGAAGGCAGGTAAATAAAATTCTCTATATTGGAATTTTATTTATATGAATAAGTGAATTATATATAAATGATTAATATAAATTAACATATTTATAGTAATAAGGTTCTAGAGCTTCAGGCAGGACAAATTTATAGGCAGCAAAAGGCAACAAATTTGGAAAAACAATTATCAGAATGACTCAGAAAAACACGTTGAGTACTGTCTTCAGTTGGCTATCAATACAGTATATTCTGTGCCTACTTGGACACTGTAAGGAACAACTTTCTTCCTTTCTTCCTTTCTTCCTTCCTCCCTTCCTCCCTTCCTCCCTTCCTCCCTTCCTCCCTTCCTCCCTTCCTTTCTTCCTTTCTTCCTTCCTTTCTCTCTTTCTCTTTCTTTCTTTCTTTCTTTTTCCCTCCCTTCCTTCCTTCTTTCCTTCCTTTCTTCCTTCCTTCCTCCCTCCCTCCCTCTCTTTCTTTCTTTCTTTCTTTTTCCCTCCCTTCCTTCCTTTCCCTTCCTTCCTTCCTTCCTTCCTTCCTTCCTTCCTTCCTTTCTTTCTTTCTTTCTTTTCTTCTCCCTTCCTTCCTTTCTTTCTTTCCTATTGAGGTATAGTTGATTTACAATGTTTTACTTTCAGGTGTACAGCAAAGTGATTCAGATACACACACATGCACACACACACACATATATAAATTCAGATCCTTTTCCATTATAGATTGTTACAATATATTGAATATAGTTCCCTATGCTATACAGTAGGTCCTTGTTGTTTATCTATTTTATATATAGTAGTGTGTCTATGTTAATCCCAAACTCCTAATTTATCCCCCATCACTTTCCCCTTTGGTAACCATAAGTTTGTTTTCTAAGTCTGTGAGTCTGTTTCTGTTTTGTAAATAACTTCATTTGTGTCATATTTTAGATTCCACATGTAAGTGATATCATATGGTATTTGTCTTTGACTTACTTCACTTAGTATGATAATCTAGGTCCATCCATGTTGCTGAAAATGGCATTATTTTATTCTTTTTTATGGCTGAATAATATTCCATTGTATATATGTACCACATCTTTATCCATTCTTCTGCTGATGGACATTTAGCTTGCTTCCATGTCCTGGCTATTGTAAATAGTGCTGCAATGAACATTGGGGTGCATGTATCTTTTTGAATTATGGTTTTCTCAGGGTATATGCCCAGTAGTGGGATTGCTGGTCATATGGTAGTTCTATTTTTAGTCAAAATCAGAAGAATTTTATGGAACTATTATTTCAGTAACGTGATTTTGCGGGGGTCCAGTAGATCTCAGAAAATAACATTCAAAATGTCCTATGACCCCACGATCCTGTTAAATAAGTCAGATAATATAAGTATATTCAGCATGTCCAAATATATCAAGGGGTAGCCAGGATATAAGAGTGAACATCTCCTGAATTATAAGATATCTGGGTAAGGGCACAACGGTTCAAAATGAACTCTGTCCTATTTTCCATCATGCGTTTTACAATTTTTTCTTTAAAAAAAATATCCATCTCAGTATCACCAGCTGTCTCTACTGCTTTTTGTTAATCCTATCATATCCATTTCTGTGAAAACAAAATGTGTTAGACCAAAAAAAATAAAATGCAAAGGAGAAAGAACGTATTTTATTTTTGTTCTTTATTCCTTTCCAAATGAGGTCAATTTGAGACACCTTCAGTATGTGAAATATGTATGTCCAAAGCAATTCACCCCATTAATAATGTATCTGTGGTTTTTCCCCTGTATTTCTTCTAAAATGTAGGCAAAAATCAGCAATTATGTGAACTGACAAGGCTTTGCCTGTTTTTACTTTTAAATCGGAAATCTTCATGTTAAATGCATAGCTATGAAGAAAGGCAGTTGCCGAGAGACATTTCTCTTCCTATTTTGTTTTTAATTATTTCAGTGAAACTATGAAAAAGGAGTCACTGAATTGAGTTTTTGGAAACTATACAAGAGTTTTTCCGGTTCTACGCCTCATCCTTTCTCAGTAAAAGGTTGAGTTTATCTTGCCTTCCTGAGCTATTTATGCCATTTGCAGAGATCTAAACAGATGTGTTTCATTCATATTTTGTTCAGAATCATGTCTTAATATGAAGGTTTGATTTTTTTCCCCCTGAAATTATTTAGACTTTAATTTCTTATTTTCTACCTTATGTGGAAAAATCCCTTAATCTTTCTCTAATGGAATTCTTGGACGGAAACATAGATCAATTTGAACCAGGCACATTATTTAGTCTTTAGAATTGTTTTATATACGACTGCACTTTTTGAACTGAGAACACATCATATTTTATAAAATAGGTAAGTATGGGCAGTAATGAAGTGTATCTATCACTTGCACATTAATGTTTCTGTTCATGTTTCTGTCGTGTATTTCACTCCTACAAAAAGTAAACTACATTTTTTTCTTCTTTCTTTTTTTTCTGTTGCAAATTCAGTTCTGGTCGTTTTACCCCATAGCAGTAAATTCATAGAGGCTCAGAGTCAATGGTCTTAAACCCCGAGTACCATAAATCAAACTTGCATTGGCTTTATAATTTCGGTTTCATTTCTTTGGGTCACAAAAGTTCTATCTTAATTGGGAACTATCTTAAGATGCATCTTTCTAGAATACTGCACAGTTTACTGAGCAGGGGAGAGTACTTCCCTAGGGTATTAATCCATTTCTTCCTTGCTGCCTTTTGAGGACGCATGGTGAAAAATCCCAGAGGGAGAGAAGAAAACCAACTCTCCATCACTCACATTTCTGGAGACCTTGAAGGAAAGCAGGACGCATTTTCCATATTTAAAATAATGTGGCGTCAAAGACTTCCATCATAAATATGGTGCCTGTATTTCCAGCGTAAGTACAGATGATATACTTTTACATCCACACAATGGTAGAAATATCCGTGTTTATTATTGCCTTTACCGTTACTTTGATTTTTTAGTTCAGTACGTTTATTATTGCCTTTACCATTACTCCATGCTCCTTATGTAGAGCTGGAGACATAAAAATGTAAATTTGACAAAGTTGGGTTCACTTTGATGAACGTTTCACTCTGTATGCTAAACCAAAATATGGACATTACAGGAAAACTGAGGTTAGTAAGTGGCAGGTACAATTAACTAATGTCCATCCCATACATAATAAGTATATGAATAAGATAAATACCTTAACATTGTATATATATCAGTATAAACATTATATATAATACGGCTATTTCTATTTTGCTGGGGGTTTTCTTTAAATGAAAAGTTAGTGACATTTAGTCAACGCCTTTCATCACTTATAGCAATTACATATATATGGTGATGATAGTCGTACGTTTAATAAATTAACAGAAGAATTTACATTTGTTCTTGAAATAAACCTCAAGTCATCACAGTGAATTTTTCTTTAAACATCAGCTGGATTCTGTTTGCTAGTTGTTTAAAACATATCTATCAATTTGTTGTTGTTTGTCTGGTATTTCTTGGATTTTGTCAGTGCTTTGCTAGCTTCATAATCAAATGTGGAACTATTTCGCCTTTTCTGTGTCCTAAACCAGGGTAAATATTAGCAAGTAAATCTTATTTTCAAAGAAGAAAATTGTGAAGCCATCTGGAAATGCCGTCTTTGAGGGGGAGAATGGGTGAGGCAGGGAGTGAAGTTGGGTCTCTCTGGGATTATATAATTAGTCAGTTTCCAGTTTCTCTTTCTTCTGGGGGAGAAAAATGGATGTAAAGCAAAGCATCCGTTTTACTCAAGTTTTCAAATGCATTTGCACGGACTGGACCAAACAAGTTGATTTTGATTCCTTAATCTCCTTCATAGCTAAAATTTCGTCTGCTCATTTCCTACATTATACATTTGGACTCCCCGCCCTTTTTTATGACGATCATGTTAAACAGTTTATCTGTCATATTTTTTTCTTTACCAAAGAACCCATACTAGGAAGTTTTGTTAACTTTTATCCTCGTGTATCTTTTTTTTTTTTAAATAAATTTATTTATTTATTTTTGGCTGCGTTGGGTCTTCGTTGCTGCTTGTGGGCTCTCTCTAGTTGTGGCGAGCGGGAGCTATTCTTTGTTGCGGTGCGCGGGCTTCTCATTGCGGTGGCTTCTCTTGTTGGGGAACACGGGCTCTAGGCGCGCGGGCTTCAGTAGTTGTGGCACGCGGGCTCAGTAGTTGTGGCTCACGGGCTCTAGAGCGCAGGCTCAGTAGTTGTGGCACACGGGCTTACTTGCTCTGCGGCGTGTGGGATCTTCCCGGACCAGGGCCCGAACCTGTGTCCCCTGCATTGGCAGCCGGATTCTTAACCACTGTGCCACCAGGGAAGTCCCTATCCTCATGTATCTTTTAAAATTTTTAGCCTTTATTAATTCCTCTCTAATTCCTGCAGCATGTATGTACTTTGGGCTGTTGTTGTCTTTTGGATTTTGCTTGGCAAATGGAAGGTGTGGTTAGAAAGCTTCCTTCAAGCATTAGCACTGTTCAGCAGGATGAACTGGTTTCTGGAATAATATAACTCTATTACTCAAAGTAACTCTTTACAGTTCCAACACTCCTGGCTGCAGCATTCAGAAACACTACTATTTAAAATTTCATGCCCACTAGGAATAGACCATATCACAAAGTATACCCAACATGAGTATGAGGAAATAGCATGGATTTCTGTCAGCAACCAACCCAGAGGAATTTAAATATACTTTGGGAATTTGAGCCCAGTATTGTTTTCCAAAAGTGTGAAGGAAGCAGGGATACTTAGTGGAAAACATTAAGTTTTAAAGTTTTTCCACCAGCAGAACCCTATTTAATGAAAAGTGCTAATACATTACTTCTTCTGATTTCTTTCCTCTTTCTCCTACTAGGTTTGAATTACTCAGTATTTGACCTAGACAGGAATTTCCAACCATATGCACAATTATAAGAACACCAGAGTGTTTCAAATATAGCTTTTTTTGTTGAACCTAAAGTAGAAATGGTTCATTCCATTAATCCAAACCATCTATTTGAGTCAAATGTTCTGGTGCTGCTACCCAGCTTTTTTTCTTTTTCCTTTTTTTTTTTTTTTGCTGACAAGCTCAACTGTAAATTTGGGCACTTATAGGTTGGGTTTCTAGTATGATAGAGACCTTCAACTGTTTCACAATATCTGTATAAAATACTTTCTACTGAAGAAGTGTGATTACCCATGTTAGCACTAATGGAAAAGGTCTCCATGCCAGATCGTTTTCAGTAAACGTACACCAGGTGTCTTGGAATAAGACTAGCACTGGGGTTTGAGGCGGTCGGTGCCCTTAGGAAATTACGTGCTCCTTGGAATTTTATCACCATCTTACTTTGTTATTTAACAAAAACTTGTAAAATAAACTGATTGAAAGAAAAATCTCTACATCAACTCTTTTCACAGCAAGGATTCTTAAAGTTGGGCTTTATGCATTTATTAGCTACTCTAAGACATCACATTCAAATTTGGGTCAGAAAAGAATTTAGGACAAAAACATTAGATACCTGTTTTAAATTATCATTTTATTTTATTTTTATTTTTTCCAGCTTTATTGAGATATAATTGACTTATAACGTTGAGTACATTTAAGGTGTGCAATCTGATGATTTGATACACATGTATATTGTGAAATGATAATAACAATGTGTGGTGAGAACTTTTAAAATCTCTCTTAGCAACTTTCAAGTATATGATACAGTATTAACTGTATGTTCACTGGATTTATACGTAACCATGCTGTACATTAGACCCCAGAACTTATTCGTCTGGTAACTGAATATTTGTACCCTTTGACTGACATCTTCCCGTTTTCTCCACCCCCCCAGCCCCTGGTAACCACCGTTCTACTCTCTGGTTCTATGAGTTTGTTGTTGTTGTTTTTTCAGATTCCACATACAAGTGAGATCATACGGAATTTGTCCTTCTCTGTCTGACTTATTTCACTTAGCATAATGCCCTCAAGGTCAGCCCATGTTGTCACAAAAGGTAAGAATTCCTTCTTTCTAACTTATATATATATATATATATATATATATATATAAAATTTATAGTAGCCAAGATATATATTATATATAAACATATATATTATATATATTACATATACATATACAATATACATATACATATATGTGTATACATATACATATATAATATATATCTTGGCTAATGTAAATATATATATACCCTTTTCCTTTGGCTATATACCCAGAACTGATATTGCTGCATTATATGGTAATTCTATTTTTAGTTTTCTGAGCAAAGTCCATACTGTTTTCCATAATGGTTGTAGCAATTTACATTCTGACCAACAATATACAAGGGTTCCCTTTTCTCCGCATCCCTGCCAGCATTTGTTATTGCTTGTCTTTTTGATCATGGCCGTTCTAACAGGTGTGAGGTGGTACCTCATGTGGTTTTGGTTTGCATTTCCCTGATGTCCATTTAGTGATGTCCATTCCCTGATGTTTGCATGTAGTGATGTCCGTCACCTTTTCATGGGTCTGTTGATAGTTTAGTTTAGTCCCACTTGTTTATTTTTCATTTTGTTGCTTTTGGTTTCATATCCAGAAAAATCATTGCCAAGACCAATGTCAAGGAGTTTTTCCCCTGTGTTTTGTTCTAGGAGTTATATGGTTTCAGGTCTTTCATTTAAGTTTTAACCTATGTGAAGTTAATTTTTTGTGAGTGGTATAAGATAGGGGTCCAGTTTCATTATTTTAATGTGGTTATCCAGTTTCTTCAGCACCATTTATTGAAGAGACTATCTTTTCCCCATTGAGTATTCTTGGCTCTCTTGTCCAATATTAGTTGACCATATATTAGATGTCAGTTTTAAGGTGTGATAATTCTAGGTAGACTATAAGTTCTGGCATGTGTGGGATTCTTTAGTAATTTAACTCAGTAGGGAATGAAATGGCTATCAAAGCAACACAAGTTATCCAAAGCAAGAATCAATTCACCCTGGCTTATATGAATTGTTTCTTTTGGAATTTTCAGTCAGTATTAGCTAAAAGAAAGAAAAATGACCACAAGTTTACTTAATATTCAAATTTAGTCTATGAAGTAAACCAGTATGTTTCTTAATGGTCTTAAGGCAATTTTCATATTAGCAAATAATGGTTTCTAATACTCTTGCATCTAACCCACCTGTTCTAATTCTCTCATCGCCTCTATTTGGGTGAAGTGCGCAATGCAACAATCATACAGAAAAATAAGAAGGATATGACATGTATGCTGAAATGCTTTGCTGTTTCGTAGGGACATGGATTTTGTAGGGCTGGTGGCTTTGAACACTCCCAGGGGAGCAGGAATTGTCTAGGCATTTCGAGGTGGTGATGGGCCTAATATAAGACTCTGTGTCTCAAACTGACACGTCTTGGTTTCACATCCTTTTCCTCCCTTCTGATGGAAGTGCTAATAAGTAGAAAAATGGCCAAGAGACTGTCAATGCAAAAAAGGAATAATAGGAAAAGAAGAGCTCTTTGGGACGTGACTGCATTTTTAAACAGTTAGGGAATGAAACCCTGTTATTACTATTGTTGTATCATCTTTGTTTTTAAGAAACTATTCCTATATTATGCTTTAAGACAAACCTGAAATCAACCTGCATAGATCGTGCTGGTTAATCAGAGAGGAGGAGAAAAAAAGAAGAGAATAAATAGGTTCATATAACATTCTTTTTTTAAAATATTCTTTTCCATTATGGTTTATCATAGGGTATTGAATATAGTTCCCTGTGCTCTACAGTAGGACCTTGTTGTTTATCCAACCTTTGTATAATACTTTGCATCCGCTAATCCCAAACTCCCACTCCATCCCTCCCACACTCCTCCCCCTTGACAACCACAAGTCTGTTCTCTATGTCTGTGAGTCTGTTTTGTAAATAAGTTCATTTGTGTCATATTTTAGATTCCACATATAAGTGATATCATATTGTATTTGTCTTCGTCTTTCAGACTTACTTCACTTAGTATGATTTACATGCAGGTGTCCAACTTTCCCAGCACCACTTGCTGAAGAGACTGTCTTTTTCCCATTGTGTATTCTTGCCTCCATTGTTGAATATTAATTGACTGTAGGTGTGTGGGTTTGTTTCTGGGCTCTATATTCTGCTCTTTTTATCCTTATGTCTGTTTTGGTGCCAATACCACGCTGTTTTTATTCCTGTAGCTTTGTAGTATTGTCTGAAGTCAGTGGGGGGTTCTGCCTTCTGCTTTGTTCTTTTTCTTCAGAACTGCTTTGCCCATTCTGGATCTTTTATGGTTCCACAAAAATTTTAGGATTATTTATTCTAGTTCTTTGAAAAATATCATGGGTAATTTGATCAGAATCACATTAAATCTGTAGATTGCTTTTGGGTAGTATGGCTAAATGCCTCCTTTTTTTGGGGGGGGGGGCTGCATTGTGTCTTCGTTGCTGCATGCGGGCTTTCTCTAGTTGTGGCGAGCGGGGGCTACTCTTCGTTGCGGTGCATGGGCTTCTCATTGCGGCAGCTTCTCTTGTTGCAGAGCACGGGCTCTAGGCATGCGGGCTTCAGTAGTTGTGGCACGCAGGCTCAGTAGTTGTGGCACATGGACTTAGTTGCTCCATGGCATGTGGGATCTTCCCGGACCAGCGCTCGAACCCGTGTCCCCTGAATTGACAGGCGGATTCTTAACCACTGCGCCACCAGGGAAGCCCCAAAATGCCTCCAGTTTTGAACGTGCATCCCATGAGAAACACGTAACTCAGATAGTCCTGCACAGAACACCAATTACCTCACCTTTTCCCTAACCTGCAATCACCTTTCCCCATACCTAAGACCACCCTGCTTCTTCATCTTGTAAATATCTCAAGCCCCTCCCCTTCAGGGAGGTGGATCTGAGATTTGTTCTCCCATCTCCTTGCTTGGCTGTCTTGTGAATAAACCCTTTCTCTGCTGCAAACCTCAGCATCTCAGCGTTTGTCTTGCTGTGCGTTGGGCAAGCAAACCTGGGTGGGTTACACCTACTCATCTAAAACTTGTGTCACCCCTCTTCTAAAAGAATACCCAGTGGTGGGGATCAATCAGTACCAGGAGTTACTCTTACACACTCAGAAAAAAAGAAGGAGAATTGGGTGGCTTGGGTATTTAAGTACCCCAATTTCTCCTCCCCAGTGAAATTTCTTCTATGCTGCCCTCCTGACACACCCTCAGATGGGAAAAAGGAGCCATGCGAGTGTGTCCTGTGGCTTGAAAAACTTCTTCAGTTGATGAAGGAACTCATCCCTGATTCTAAAGGAGAGATTCCTCTCCTAGAAAAAGCTCTTGGGACTAACAGTTAATGGTACAAAGACTTGGGTGATAATACTTACAAGTTACTGAGTCTCACATGCAACCTTTATGGTTAGAACTTTCATTATTTCAAGACTTGGAAAAGTCCTGAAGTAGTAAATCCAAGTCTTCAGAGCAAAAGTCATTCCTCAATCTTTTTCAGTGGTTATGATTTTCTCATACTATTACTATTTTCAATCCACATACTTATAGGTTCTGGGAGATCCAAGGCATAGCAGTGGTTTGGGGGAGAAGGAAAAGCCATGAACCAGAATATATTTCTCTGTCCCAGTATAATTCTGTGAGGCACATCCTATTCTTATACACCAATACAGTTTTGCCCATATGTAGGATTCCAGCAGCTCCATGGCACCATCACAAAGTTATAAATTCTTGCGAATGGAAACGTCCACCCAACATCATATAGTAGGTGACAGATCAGGGGTTTAAATCCAGAACTTCTGCCTAAAAAGTTAGTGCAACATGGGAGATACACCTGAGAATTTGTTTTATTCATGGGGCCAAAGATTAGTAGAAAAAAATAACTGTTTAAGAAAACTTGAGGGGCTTCCCTGGTGGTGCAGTGGTTAAGAATCCGCCTGCCAATGCAGGGGACACGGGTTGGAGACCAGGTCCAAGAGGATCCCACATGCTGCGGAGCAACTAAGCCTGTGCGCCACAACTACTGAGCCTGCGCTCTACAGCCCGCGAGCCACAACTACTGAGCCCGTGTGCCACAACTACTGAAGCCCGCATGCCGAGAGCCTGTGCTCCGCAACAAGAGAAGGCACCGCAATGAGAAGCCCGCGCACCGCGACAAAGAGTAGCCCTGCTTGCTGCAACTAGAGAAAGCCTGTGCGCAGCAACAAAGACCCAACACAGCCAAAAATAAATAAAATAAAAAATAAACTTATAAAGAAAAAGAAAAGAAGACTTGAGTTCTAGTTTTGTTTACTGCTTTCTAGATGGTAGATATTGTACTAGTCACTTCATGATTTGGGGCTACACTTCCTTCTCTATAAAATTGAATTAGTTATTAATGCTTATCCTCCTCTCAATTTTTTTTTTCACTGCAAGAATAAAAAGAGAAAATGCATGGGAAGCACTGTGTAAGTTCCACAGCATTATAAAGATGAAAGGTGGTATTACTTACCGATATTTTTATGCTTCACTTAAAAGCTCAAATAAAGCAGTCCTTCCTATAAAGGGCAGTTTGCTTCTTCCTGAAATAAATTCTGATACTAAAAATCATCAGATTTCTTTTTCCTTAATGAGAACTGGGCAACGAGTTTGCTATAGTACTTTTGACCTCCACCTTGACGATAAATGTGCAAGATGGACTTTTGTGTGAAAGGCATTCTGTAAAATGACCGATTCAGTAGAACCTTGACAGTTATCCAACCATCATGACCAAAGTTCTGGCATCGCTTTCTTGTAGAATTCAGCCTTACAGTGGGCGCAGGTGGGCACACCTGTATTGGAAGGTTTAAACTATGTGAGAATAAATAGGAACTTGATCTGTTGAGGATTCGTTACCTGAAATCATTTGATGCACCCCAAATATAGATGTCTGCTAGTATCTTACTATCTTTAAGACTCATAATGTGTAGAACTGCAGTTCATAGAACATTATTATGGTGTCAAATTAAATGTCCGAAGCCATAAGACTGCTCACCACTCATTTATGGAGAACTGACCTTTTCGTTTTATTTAATATGTTTTATAATTTTCTTTTCCAGGAACCACATTTTTAAAACTTTCTGTTGTAGGGACAAAGCATCCATCATCTTTGGAATGTGCACGTTGTTGGTTGCTCTCTGCGGCTACCTTCCCTAGCTGATAGCCCACAAAATCAAATTATGAAAAACATATTGATTTCCAAGAGATGTAAACCTGTAAAAATTGTTTTTCCATGTTTTGAATTTGAAATTTTGAGTTACTGCTTTCATTTTTGATGGTGTTTGTTTAGTGCTATCTAAACTCTGTCAGATATTTGCCATTTGATTGATACTCTTGTTAAAGTAGGCAACCTACAATGGAATATGTAACTGTAACATTTAGACTCTGAGACAAAACAAATATTGGAAGGAAATTTCAGTGTGGCATATTTTTTCCCCATAGGGATTGTTTGAAAAGAAACCATTTTCTAGATTTCCTTTGAGTTCTTTGGAAGCTCCTCCAGTGGCTAGTGTAGCCCGATGTTATTGTCGATTTCCAAATTTGGGGTTGGGTGGCGTAAACACACATAAAACCTAATTGCAGATTCTAGATCTGTTTTCCCTATCAAGGTAGTCATTTCCACAATACCACCCTAGTTTCCTTCTCTAATACGGGTCACTCTTTTTTCCTCCACTTCATGACTTACCTCCTTCCTCTCACTTCCTGCAAGAAGAAATCCATACAAGAAAAAGACATAGCTATAATACAATATAAAATAATTATTACACATGAAAGTATGCATTAGAATTAGAATATTCCTTCTTTCCTTGCTGGACTCATTTGAGGTCAGTCTCCCAAACATCACTCCCTTTATTCCATATGAAATTTGACTTCAATTTCTACATGAGTAGGTGGTTTCATCAGCCTTCTGGCATTTTTTCCCTTCTCTCTCTGCTGCATTTGGTGTTTTACCCGAGACCTGAACCTGCCATGCGTTTTAGGGGTCAGCAGTTATCACTGAGAAGTAGGTAAGGATTTGAGGACTACAGCCAGTGTTTTTATGTCATCAGAATTGATTCACCCTCCAATGACTTATCTGTTCTGCTGGTGGTGAAGTGGAAATTTTAAAACCATTCAATACAGAGGGTTAGCGGACCATCCTCACAGAAGGGATTATGAGAGTGGGTGGGATTGAGGGGGGATGCTTGACCACCAACTGCTGTCGGAATTGTCAAGCTGTCATTGCTGGGGTCTCACTACTTAAAAAAAAAATCCCTCTGATGTGTAGAAACATCTAGCTTCTCTGACTTAAAGCTCTAGGGAGCCGAGAGACACTTCCCCAAAGTTGTGAGGTTTTGTCAAGATTCTTTCTATTTGGGATTCATTGGTTTATGCCTTTTGCATGTTTTCCCAGCTCTTCAAAGAAAAATACAGGTCGACGACCTCTCCCTTAATTTACTCATTTCCTACTCATCCTTGAAATTAAGAAATGTGCACACAGATCCTATTTGTGCCCACATTTATTGTGTATTTTCTACGGTGCTAAATTCTAAGTTTACCTTTCTCCTAAGTGCTGGGGGGTAAAATGAAAATGCCTGCCTTCTTGATCATAGACAGTATAACTTACTAATGAGTGTAAATATTATTCCTGAGCTATATTGCTGAGCTGTTGAAATGCTAGCAGGAATGTGTCTAATAGGAGAGTGGATGCCTTGTCTTGAGTGGGAAAGTGGCCCTCAATTTAAATTGACATAAGCCACGGTAGAGAGAGAGGGGAAGAAGTGTGGTGAAGAGACACCAATGTCATTTTAAATGTTTTAGTAAAATAAATTACAAGATCATTTCACGAGCAACTTTTACCATCAAGGTAGAGAGAATGGTCTTTCTTTTTTT
Source organism: Balaenoptera musculus (assembly GCF_009873245.2). NCBI lineage: Eukaryota > Metazoa > Chordata > Mammalia > Artiodactyla > Balaenopteridae > Balaenoptera > Balaenoptera musculus. The sequence goes on from NW_023503226.1 coordinate 21,177, forward strand.
GTTTGACGTTGATTATGTTTGATTTCAGAGCTGTCCTGCAAACTTTCCAGTGAGGGCGGAACTTTCTGCATGCTTACTATATGCAGACATCTCAGGTTTTCACGTCTGTTTTTCTTGCTCTTTCTACAACTTTTAAAAATCATTGTGTATGTTGTCTGTGGAATTGTCGTTCCCCCCCTCCACCCGCCATAAAGTTGGTGTCCTCAACACTGGCACCTGTGACTGTGATTTTTTTTTTTAACTTTTTACTTTATATTGGAGTACAGTTGATTTACAATGTTGTGTTAGTTTCAGGTGTACAGCAAAGTGAATCAGTTATACATATACATATAGCCACTCTTTTTTAGATTCTTTTCCCATATAGGTCATTACAGAGTATTGAGTAGAGTTCCCTATGCTATACAGTAGGTCCTTATTAGTTATCTATTTTATGTATAGTAGTGTGTATATGTCAATCCCAGTCTCCCAATTTATCCCTCCCCCCATCCCCTGGTAACCATAAGTTTGTTTTCTACATCTGTGACTCTGTTTCTGTTTTGTAAATAAGTTCATTTGTACCATGTTTTTCGATTCCACATATAAGCGATATCATATGATATTTGTCTTTCTCTGTCTGACTTATTTCACTCAGTATGACAATCTCTAGGTCCACCCATGTTGCTACAAATGGCATTATTTCATTCTTTTTTATGGCTGAGTAATATTCCATTGCATACATGTACCACATCTTCTTTATCCATTCCTCTGTCGATGGACATTTAGGTTGCTTCCATGTCTTGGCTATTGTAGAGTGCTGCTGTGAACATTGGGGTGCATGTATTGTTTTGAATTATGGTTTTCTCTGGATATATACCCGGGAGTGGGATTGCAGATCATACAGTAGCTCTATTTTTAGTTTTTTTTTTTTTTCCCTGTGACTGTGATCTTATTTGGAAATAGTCTTTGCAGATGTAATTAAGATGTAAGTTAAGATAAGGTCATATGGGCATAGGGTGAGCTCGTAATCCAATATGCCTGGTGTCTTTATAAGAAGAGAAGAAATATAGAAACTAACATGCACAGAGGGGAGACTTCCAGGTAGAAAGAGGGACACACAGTGAAATTCATGTGATGACAGAGCCAGAGACTGCAGTAAGGCAGCTACAAGCCAAGGAATGTCCGAGGCTGCTGGTAGGCAGGAGGAGAAGGATTCCATCCATATTGTGAGAACACAGCCCCAAGGACACCTGGATTTCAGACTTCAACTCCACACCCGTGAGAGAACGAATTTCCGTGGTTGTGAGCTACCCAGTTTGTGACAGTTTGTTCTATAGCAACCACAGGAAAGGAACAGAGTCTATTTTTATGTTTCTCTCTCACGTCTCCCTCTTTCAGTGTCTGTCTGTTCCCGTGTCTCTATGTCTTGCGGTTACACCTTCGTCTTGCATTTCCTTTCTCTGATCTACTGCCTGTCTAGCTGTTTTTCTTTTCCCATCTCTGAGTTCTTTTCCCCATTTACCCCTTAACTGGCAAGACAGAGAGCCAACATGGGACGGAGGGAAGAGCGTGGATCAGGGCTACAGAGCCCTGTGGTTTTTATTCCTCGTTTGCCTCAAACGTCAAAAATCCCATTCATCCCTAGCCTTACTACCGTGCTTGGTTGTTGTGGAAACACCATGGATAATTTCTGAGAAAACGCGTCCTAATTGATAAAAGACAAGGTCATTCTAAAGTATTGAAACTGATGCAGAGATTTACATTTGCCATGTGGAATTAATGAATGTATATATGTTCCTCATTTTCATATGTCTGTCTATAAACCAATATAAAAGTTTAATTTTGCATATGCAAATGTACTTAAAATCTTCTGGGTCTCAATGCCCATTCATGAATAGGTTGGAAAATTATTTTCCTGTCCTTGCTAGTCATGTGATGTCTCACCGAGCCGTTTCCCTGTCCTATCTCCTCTAAATTTCAGAATACATTTCCATGAACATATTATAGCATTGTGCAAATTATGACCGTGGTTTTCCTCCCTCTCATAGAGCCTCTGAGCCTTGCATGGATTCATTTTCATCTCCTGGGGACACTTGGAAACGAGGTGGTGACACAACCCTCAAAGATGAAGATGTTGAACTTGGTTTTAGATTATAACATTATCCCAATAAGCTGAATATATGAAGAAAAGTTTCTTGTCATTTTCTTTAGCCTGAAGAGACCTGAACAATATTCTGGGTCGATAGACAGAGCTAAGAGTGAAATATAGACGTTATTATAAAGACTCTATTTGGTCCATATTTCAAATAAGCCGGTCCATTTTCTTCCCGGTTCATACAAGGCTGTGTAAGTTTCCAGATATTACGTCAAACCCAGAAGCTTATCTCATTGGGAAATCTTGTTGAAAATATGGAAGATAGGGCAATAAAAAGTGTAAGTAAAATAAACAACATGGACTAAAAACATAGCAAAGGCAGATGATGATAGCAGCATAATAAACAGAGACAAAGGCTTTTTAATAAGCATTATCATTTAGATCTATTGTTTCTGGTCTCAGCTGAGAAGACTCTTAGATTTAAAGGCTTGGAGGTCCCGTTGAAGGGAAGTGAGAACCTACAAAGGATCATGCTTACTTTGGGAAATTCAGTTTTATCTAAGATAAGAAAATATGTATGTACTGTAACATTTATGCACAAAGGGACAATGAAAGGGTCAAAATAAGGAAAACACATCTGTGGGAATTACTTCTGAAAATGTAACTCACTGATGTCTGCACAGGTGGACAGTCAGGGGTTCTTTCCTGTGTGTGAGATATCCTTCTGTAGCCAGAGGCTGCTATCGCAAATCCCTGTGGAGATTAAAGCCATTTTCCACGCTCAAAACACTTACACCCGCTCCAGCACGGTCACCAAGGTAAATGGTGTCATTTGTTAGTTCTTCTGAATATTCTCCATAATTATCTTTGTTTTTATTTCACTTCAAAGTGATGGATCTGATGGCCACTAATATGGTTATCATGGAACAGAAATCTTTATGGTGAAAAAGTCAGTCTCACTAATTGTAACAAATGTCAAAAAACAGAGGACCGTTAGTAAATTCAGAGGCTAGTTCAAATTGGTTGTATATATACACACAAATTTATGTGTATATGTGTATGTTATATATATAAATTTTGGTTTAAATAATACACTATCCCTATATATATATGTATACATATACACATATATATATATATATATGTTATATATAAATTTTGGTTTAAATAATATACTATCCCTATATATGTGCATATATATGTTATATACATTTAAATTTTGGTTAAATAAGAGACTATCCCTATATATATGTGTACAAATACGTGTGTGTGTAAATATGTTATATATATATAAATTTTGGTTTTAAATAATACACTATCCCAATATATAAAAATATATACTATTATATATAAATATATAATATATATAATTGTATATGTATGCTATATAGTATAAATACATACATGTATTATAGATACATATAAAATACTGTATTAATGCATATACACATGTTAATAGTATTTTATATGTATTTATAATACACATATGTATTGACACTATATAGTATCTACTATATAAATATACCTAATATACATAATATAATGTATAACATAATATATAATTTGTGTATAGTTTTGAAATGCAGTGTATTAACGGAAAATTTGCGGGAATTCCCTGGTGGTCCAGTGGTTAGGACTTGGCACTCTCACTGCCGGGACCCGGGTTCAATCCCTGGTCGGGGAACTAAGATCCCACGTGGTGAACGGTGTGGCCTAAATAAATAAAATTAAAAAAAAAAACAAACCAGAAGATTTGAGGTACTGTAAAGCTCACAAGTGAGAAGATCACTGTCATTGAAAAACTAGTTTGTTACCTACAGCTCCCAGAAGGAGGGGCACAGCACACAGCCCCAGGGCTGGTCAGGAGCAGAGGGGAGGGGAGAAAAACATGGAGAGAGAGCCTTTACTGTGGTTATGATGGCGAGGAACAGGTGAGGCAGGCTTAGGATTGGATAGTTTGGGTCATTTCAGCGGGATCTGGGAGAGAGGGGCTGTCCCTGGGTGTCTGGTACCTGCTCTGGGGGGGATGAGGGCAGGTGGATGGTGGTCCAGAGTATGGGAGTCCCATAGGGGAGGAGATTGGGGTGTGGGTCCTAGACTGATTGGTTTGTATTTGAAAAATGCACGTGGGGGCTAGTTACTGTCTCTAGGAAGTCACTAGCCCTGGGAGATGCGGTCCCTTACAGACAGCAAAACCCCAAATGTCAAAGCATCAGACTACAGAAAATAAAGACGTGGTTATTTGAATATTCCTCCCTCTCTCTCTCTGTCTCTCTCTGTCTGTCTCTCTCTCAGCACTGCACTAAGCTTGAAGTCTACATAGAGCCAGCAGATGCAGGCTGTAGCAGGTTTTCTACTATCATCTTCTAAATGCTCAACGGAAATGAATCATTATTTCCTTCAGGCTTCGACAGATAAATCCATTCTTCTCTTTTCTAAACACGGAGGTGCTGTTTTAATGCAGTTACTCCCATTCAAAATCCAGTCAGACAGATTCTCAGATAATTATAGCAACATTAACTGCAGTCTCGTTGAATATTGCAGAATTGTCCTTGGAGAGTTCAAAGAGAACTTTGAGGTCTTCCAGGAGTTTGGCGGACGCCTAAAAACTAATGTTATAAGCGAGGTGACCTTGTTCATCAAGACCAGCAAGCCTGCTGACTGCTTCCATGCTTGAGTTTGGGGAAAATAGTTATTAGTAAGAAAGAGGACGTGCCTGTGTTTCAATACATGCCTTAAAATAAGAGATCAACATTCCAGACTGGCCATGAGAAAATGACACAGAAGCATTGAGTTTGCTTGAATTTGATACGTTGAATCAGGTGTCCGTGAACGATGGCCATGGATCAGGTCCAACCTAACAACTAATTTATAAAATAATCTTTATCAGAAAATAGCCACGATTCATTTCTATGGCTGTATGGGAACTAAAGGAGTAGAATTGAGTAGTTCCAACAGAGCCCTTATGGTCTGCAAAGCCCAAAATAATTATTATTTAGATGTTTTACAAAGAAAAAGTTTTCCCACCCTGTTCTAGATCCAGGCAGAGAGCGTGTGTGTTAAAAACGATGCGCTTATTATATTAGCTGTGTTAGCGGAGCCTACTGTGGTCATCACTTGACAATATACATAACTTGAACTGTCATGGTATATGCCCTAAACTTACGGTGATATATATATCAATTATTTCTCAGTAAAACTGGGGAAAAAAGAAACGTGCTGAGGGAACACACAGTAGCTGTTCTACATATTGAGACTGAACACTATGATTTTTATATGCATTTATTTTTTCTTTAGAAGACAAGAAAAAAAATCACAATGATCATAATCAGAATAATAGCAATAATGTATTCTTTAATCTCAGCCAACATTGTAGTTTTGGGTCTGGCATCAAAGAGAAGTGATAGTGTATCATTGGAGTCTTAAACTCTTTCTTCAGATATTTTATCATGAAAGAGCGTATTCTGTCCAAAAGTGCTGTGGTTGAAATGAGATACAAAACCCTCAGAATTATGACCAAAGAGAGCAAAAGAAAAACTCCATATGTTCATAAAATTCTGGAAATAATCCAGTATGTACGTATAATTCTTGCAGTACACATTAAAATGAGTAGAGATGCTTTTAAAGGATGTTTTAAGAACTGGATTTGCATGTGATTATATGAAACGTGTGGAATTTCATATATGGAACTCGTTCTTTGAAACTAACTCTCCGACATAAATGTAGACACTGACCATTTATAATCAGGAATGGCTGGTGGTTACCATATTGTACAGCTCAGATACGGAACATTTTCATCACTGCAGAGAGTTCCACTGGAAAGTACAGCTCTAAAAAATAGAATGAATTCTGTTTCTAAAAGGCAAATCATTCATAATTCTAAATATTGCGACATCTTTTCTAAAGTGAAAATACTTACTTTATAATGCATTTTTCAAATTCCACTCTCTGGTGATATTTGAAGAATTACGACAATTTATAAAATATATATGGGAGTACAACTGAACTAACAGCAAGATTTCCTTTATCTTAGAGAGGGTACCCTTTGTTTTTTTTCATAGTCAGTTTTGAAATATCCATCTTGCACATCTAGAGACTTTATTTGAATCTAGCAAAAAAAAAAAAAAAAAGGCTCAAAAGATGACCCTTTCATGCAAGATAAGTTAAATGTGGTGGCATTATCATATCATATGTTTTATTTTTTCCATATTCATCAGCCTAATGCAGAGTGAAAAATGGTGGCTATCTTTTTTTCACCCCTAAAACTCAATAAAGTGTTATTATGTGGACCCTGGAAGGCATTTATTAAGTCTCTATAAGGCATGGTGCTAGGGCAGTCAATAGCCTGGTTATTGGTTTCTAGGGTCTAACTTCATATTTCAGAAATAACTTAATTTGTGTGTTCCATGGACTTGATTTTCAAGGGACAGTATCACATTTCACACACAAAAAGTGGAGACATCTTTCATAGATAAGTGGCCATTTTTCATGCATTTCAAATAAGTGTGAGTCATCTAAAAATCAACAAACTGCTTCAGGATCAAAGACAATAGACTGAGTGGTTCATGAATTATTGTCAGCGTCACTTGAGAATGAAATAAAATGGAAAAGCCCTTTCTTTCCTCACCCCCTACTCATTTATTTTTCCTAGAAACCTTCTCTTCACTTACACATCCAGTAGAGTCTTTCAAACAAATTTTAACTGCCTTTCCGTTATGCAAGATCTGTCTCCTTGGGAGTAAGGGAGGAGACAAAAATTAGGAAGAAAACAATGATTAAAAATTATTCCTAGAGAAGATAGCGACGTTCCCCTAAGAATTGCCTTTTGGTTAAATCATTCAGTTGATTATATAAAGAACCTCTTGTTCTACCCAATACTACCAATTATTATAATATTACTCAAAATGAAGTCTGTTTTCAAGAAATGTTTTTCAGACATTTGTATAAAAGTATATAGCTTATGGAAATATTTATGGCATCACATGTTTAGCAAACCACTTTTAAAAAATTTTCACCTTATTTCTCTTTAATATTCTAACTGGTCAGTTGGAGATTTTCTGGGCATATGGTATAATCCCCTTTGGGGCTCTAATAGATGTAATTCACCATGTCTTCCATGTATTAGATCAGTAACCACTCAGAATTTTTATCCACTAGCTTTTTCGTTAAGTATTTTTTAGAAAAGCAGTTGGTCCAAAAATTTAGTTGTGTTATAATCCTTTTTCTTTAATTGGGGTATAGTTGCTTTACAATGTTGTGTTAGTTTCTGCTGTACAGTGAAGTGAATCAGCTATACGTATCCATATATCCCCTCTTTTTTTTGGATTTCCTTCCCATTTAGGTCACCACAGAGCACTGAATAGAGTTCCCTGAGCTATATAGCAGGTTCTCATTAGTTATAATTGATGAAATGTTAAAATACAACTGTGAGT
>NW_023503227.1:0-27894 GCF_009873245.2 Balaenoptera musculus
TGGCTGGGAAAGAGGTGGGGAGAGTGACTGCTAAGGGATATGGGATTTCTTTTGGGGATGATGAAAATATTAGGTAGTGGTGATAGTTGCAAAACTTTGTGAATGTACTAAAACCCACTGAATTATACACTTTAAAAGGGTGAATTATGGGACTTCCCTGGTAGCGCAGTTGTTAAGAATCCACCTGCCAATGCAGGGGACACGAGTTCGAGCCCTGGCCCGGGAAGGTCCCACATGCCACGGAGCAACTAAGCCCATGTGCCACAACTACTGAGCCTGCGCTCTAGAGCCCATGAGCCACAACTACTGAGCTCGCGCGCCACGACTACTGAAGCCCTCGTGCCTAGAGCCCATGTTCTGCAACAAAGAGAAGCCACTGCAGTGAGAAGCCCACGCACCGCAACAGAGTAGCCCCTCTAGCTGCTAAAGAAAGCCTGTGTGTAGCAACGAAAACCCAACACAGCCAAAAAATAAATTAATTTAAAAAAAAGGGTGAATTATGTTATGTGAATTAGATCTCAATTTTTAACATTCCTCTACTTCATTAGGTACTCATCCTGAATACAGCCAATCAAAATCATATTTAGAGGCACACCTAAAATCTGTATCATGCATATAAAGTGTAAATAGTTCTTTCTTATATCTAGTCATATATATGTATATATGCATATACATACGTATACGTGTATAGAAATATAAATGAATAATGTAAATTATTAAGAGTGTCCCAAGTAAAGCAGTCCCAGAGAACTTAGGTCAGGTTCTGGGAGACTCAGGGTGTCCCCATGCATCTTAGCCTAATGGTACGGCCGGGAAGCACACACGACTACTACGGACACGTGAGCAGCCTAGGTAGGGGAGAGCCGCGACGCGCGAGTGACGTCATTTCTGCGCGACTCTTACTTTTGCCTTTTGTTTTCCTGCTGCTGCTCTGAGCTATGCCTAAAGTAGTTTCCCGGTCCGTAGTCTGCTCCGACACCCGGGACCGGGAGGAGTATGACGACGGCGAGAAGCCCCTTCACGTCTACTACTGTTTATGCGGCCAGATGGTCCTGGTGCTGGGTGAGTAGTCTGCAAGGAGCGAAACTTCGGGTTCTCGAGGGCGCATTTCCTCTGGCTGTGATCTGGCAGCCGAGTCTATGCGAGGATTTCCTTCTCCATCAAAATCCTCCGTACCCATCCAGCCCCACTCCAGGGCAGCTTTTCGGTTTTCTGTTTAACCATGTGATTCTGTATCCAGACCTCTCTCAAAACTAAATTGCTCTTCCATAAAAAATATACTCACTCTCCTCCCGCTCTGCGTCTAGAAACTTTGTAACCTTTCTGCCGGATACAAGGATATTTTAACAGCTCTGATGTTACGTGAAAATAACCTCCTACCCGCATTGATCCTACATTCTCCTCCAGCTATAACCTCATTTCTTTGCTTCTTTTATAGCAAAACTTCTAAAAAGAATTACCTATATGGGCTGTCTCTGCATCCTCACTTCCCGTTCCTTCTTGCCCTCACTTCAAGCAGGCTTTCCTTCTCACCTCACCATCCAAATCATATTTGTCAAAGTTACTAACGAACGTGTTACCAGTTACAGTGGTCAATTATCAGTGCTCATGTAAATCCCCTCTCAGTGGCATTTGACAGATGATCACTCCATCCTTCTTGAAACCCTTCATTTGCATCCAAGACTCCACACTTTACTGATTTTTCTCCTACCTTGATTTTCCCCCTTCTCAGTGTCTGGCTCCTTTTTCTGTCTCAGACTTTTACGCATTGCACGGCCCTACGGCTCAGTCCTCTCATGTGTTCTCAATCTGTACTCACTCCTTAGGCGATCTCAACCATTCCCAAGCTTTAAATACCGTCTATATGCTGATGACTCCCAAATGTTCCTCTTTAACCTGCACCTCTTCTCAAACTCCAGCTGCCTACTCCGCGTCTCCATTTGGATGGCTAATGGACCTCTTAAAGAGACCGTGTTCTCACAACGTTGTAAATCAACTATACTTAAATACAATTTTTTAAAAATTAAAAAAAGAAAAGAGAGAGGGAGACCATGTTCAAAATTAACTTCATGATCTCCTACTTTCTGCTCTCCACTGTTCCTCTCAGACTTGCCTATCACAGTCAGTGGTACCACTCTTCACAGAGTATCTCAGAATCATTCTTGACTTCTTCATCCAGTCCATCAACAAATTCTGCAGGTGCTTCCTTGAAAATCTATCTAGAATCTACTTTTGACCACCTCCATTTCTCCAAGCCACCGCCATCCCTCACCTGGATTGCCACAGTAGTCTCTTGCTCACCACTCTTTGTCCCCAGAGTCCTGTTCCAAACCAGTGTTTTCCTGTAACGCCAAGAATAAGACCAAAGGCCATAACGAGACCCTGTGTGATCAGACCTCCAGCTATCTCTCAGATTTCATCTCCTAACACTCTTTCCCTTGCTCACTGCACTCCAGCTACAGTGGCCTTTTTGATTTTTCTCTGTCATGTCAAAATGTTCCTGCCTGCAGGGCCTTTGGGATTGGTATTTCTTCTGCCTCAAACCCTTTCCCCTCCATGCCCCCTTACTTCATTCAGGTCTCTGCTGAAATGTCACTTCCTTGGAGAACCCTTCCGTGACTACCTTATCTAAAATAGCACCCCTGTCACTCTTTCTCCTCTTACCGTGCCTGATTTTTCTGGGTAGCACTTATCACTATCTGGATCACTGTGCATCCTCTTAATATCCTGTCTAACTTTTTGTATTAGCACTTATCATTATCCAAGATCATGTTATATAATTATTAATTTGAAAATTTCTGCCTCCTCTGCTGGCCTGTAAACTTCATCAGGTCAGGGTCTTTGTCTGCCCGGTTCTTTGCTGAATCCTCAGCACAGTGTTCCAACTGTGTCTGGTACATAGAAGGCCCTCCCGTATTTACTGAGTAAATGAATTCCCTTTTGATCACTTAGAGATGGGTCTGAATTCTTGTTCTGCTTCCTGTTAAATGCGTGGCCGACCTCTTAGCCTTCCTAATCCTCAATTCCCTTACTTTTAAGCTAGGAATAGTAAATGTCTACTCCGGCAGGTCGTTGAGAAGAGTCACGAGCTGATGTGCAAACTGCCTCATGCTAACTCCCCTCTCCACCTCCTCCATGAATCTCCAATCACTCTGATCACTTGACTTCTCTGTCATCCTTTAGGTACTTAATTTGCATTGTATCAATTTTCCGTCTGCTTTATAACTGTACCTAATTTATTTCCTGTATGTTTTCATTGCTTTTGGATTAGGACTCCTCTAACTGGGATGGGTCATTCACATCCCATATATATAATAGCATACCCACTCTCTCCTTTCCGAAGCACTTATCCAACTTTTCCAATCGATGCCTTCCTCATAGGCATTCCAGGACGCTTGATCGTCTCTTCTCATTCTAATGCATTATAGCACAAGCCAAGTGTACCAGGATCAGTAATACTCATAGAAAACTTGAATTGCAGTGTGGGAAGGACTTTTGAGATAATATAATCAAGTAAGGAGAAAGAGCCCTAGAGAGGAAGTGATTAGCCAGAGCTGGGGCTAAAATCCAGGTCTCCTGACACCAAGTCATTTTTAGTTGGAACATTCAATAATAGGCTTCAATAAGCGTGATAATTATAGTAAAAATTACAGTGCTAAGGGCCCCACTGAAAGCTTCTGATTGCCTCAGGGTATTTTTCAGTGGCTCTCGTGACCAAATCTTTCTCCATTCCATCAGACTGTCAGTTGGAGAAATTGCCCATGAGGCCCCGGGATCGGTCCCGTGTGATTGATGCTGCCAAACACGCCCACAAGTTTTGTAACACAGAAGACGAGGAGACTATGTATCTTCGGAGGTAAGAGGTTGATGTTCTCTGTCTAGGATTTCCTGGTTGTCTTGGGGTCTAGTTCTGAGGAGTATGAATACCCCATCTAGTGTGGAACAGGTCATCCATTTGGGGCCCAATACTTTGACATTTGTGGTGGGTCTCTAACTTCTGTTAATGCAGCCATATCTTTATTGTGCTTTGTTGAAGTGGTGCTGAGATGTGATTCTGTTGCCATTTGATAGCTGTAATTTGGGGTTTTTGCAGGCAGAATGAGTTCATTCAACCTGTAATCTCCAGCACACCAGGTGCCGGGCACTGAGCTAGGGACTGGATCTGCAAAGATAAATAAGGCACTGTCCTTACCATTAAAGAGCTCATGGCTCAGTGAGGGAACAGATTACCTATAGTGATATGATAAAATACTGGTGTGGTGAACAGAAGCCTATGGGAAAACAGACAGCAGCAGATCATCTTGCCTGAATGGTGGTCAAGAAAGACACCAGAAGATGGTGGCATTTGTGTTTGGCCTTGAACTAGGATTTCACCAAGTAGATGGAGGAGCATTCCAGGTGGAGGGACTCTGGAAGCATTAAAAGCATCAAATATGGTGTGCCTGGGAAATTTAAGTAGTCCCTTGTGGCTAGAGCCTAAGTTACTTTACAGGAGGGGGTTCATGCATCCTGGGGTGAGGACAGAGTAGAATGCTAAAGTAGACAAGTTTGGACTTTATCTTTAGGCAATAGCCATCTTCTTTTTTTAAGTAGAGGAGTGACATGGTTAGATCTGTTTTAGATTTGGGAGTCCTTGGTGTATATGGGGAATTGAAACCTGGGAAGGGATACAATTACATGGAAAGTGTGTGGAGCAAGAAGAGACGATTGAAGGCATAATCCTGGGAAACACTGATGTTTGAAAAGCAGACAAAATAATTGGAACATAACCAGGAGAACCTGGTGATGTGGAAAACAGAAGAGGAGAGAATTTCAAGAAGTGAGGGAAGGGGGTGGTCATCAACAGGTGCCAGATGCCACAGAGAGGTCATCCTGCTCTAAGTCCATTCATTCATTCAGCAAATATTTCATTTATTGAGCTCCTACTGTGTACCAGGTACTGTACTAAAAGTCTGGGATATACTAGTATATTAGTTTGTTAGGGCTGCTATAACAGAGTACCATAAACTAGGTGGCTTAAAACAACAGAAATGAATTGTCTCACAGTTCTAGAGGCTGGAATCTGAGATTACTGTGTCGGTAGGGCCATGCTCTCTCTGAAGGTTCTAGGGGAGGAGCCTTCCTTGCCCCTTCCTAGCTTCTGGTGTTTGCCGGCAGTCCTTGACATTTCTTGACTTGTAGATGCATCACTCTAGTCTCTGTCTGCAACATTGTATGGCTTTTCCCCTGTGTTTCTGTCTCTGTTTCTTCTCTTCTTATAAGGACGCCAGTTATATTAAATTAAGGGAACATTCTGCTCATCTCTGTGACCTCATCTTAACTAGTTATATCTGCAATGACCCTCTTTTCAAATAAGGTCACACTCTGAGGTTCCTGGAAGGACATAACTTTTTAAGGGACACTATCCAAACCAGTACAACCAGTAAACAAGCAAAGAACCTTGCCCGTACAGAGCTTATATTCTAGTGTTGAACCAGAAAAAGCTACAGGCTGACATCTAGCTATGTTTATTTAAGAAACCAAACTGTTATCAGCCCACGCTAATGAAAACAGTTAGAAACTATTGCTAGGCGACATTCAGTACCAAATCAGGCACCACTGTGACAACTGGGCTTCTAGAATTATGTAGTTGAAGAGAAAATTGCTTATATACAGGATACAAGTGGGGACACAGATTATAAAACATATGAAATTCACAAAGGAAGGCCCTCCAGGTAACATTGGGGAAGTCCTCCGTTGTGGTATATAGGAAGGTTTATAAATAACATGCCCTATCTAAAGCTAATCCATTCTCTTGTGCTTTTTCTCCCTCTGTTAACCTTTATTTAGGTTTCTGATTTTGAAAATTCTCAACTGACTGTCTTTAGGATTGCTAAAATATTTATTACATGTATCATAATTATATATAACAGTTCTAGATAATATGTATTAAATGTATATATATTAGTTAATACAGAAAGTAATCTAACAGCACAACTAGGCCACAGGCTCCTATGGCACTATAAGGCAGATGCCCTCACCTGTAGGCCAGAAAACTGGGAGGCCCCAGGCTGAAGTGGCAACCCTGGGATCCAGTCGGCCTGATCCTGGAAGTGAGCCAGCTTTGGGCCCAGCCTTAGTGCCGGGTATTGCACAGGCCAGTGGCCTCTGGCCCAGTGACTCTGTTGGGCCACAGAGCTCTCAGAGTTTACCCACAAGGCATGGTAGACTTCCCCCTTGGTTGACATAGTTCCTGCTCTAATCATGAACAGTCTTTCCAAGGGCCCACTTTAGCATGCTCCTTTCTTAGCAGGGGTGAAATTTCAGTCTGATCTTACCCCTCCTGTTCTTTAGCCAGATGAGTGTGGGAGCCCCAGTTACTGAAAATATGGCAGTCTGCCTAATGCATGCCCTGGAGCCTGTCACTTTCCACCTCCAAGTCTTCCATTCTAAAGTACCTCTCCTTTGACTCTGTTGTTCCCTGCTACCTTCCCTCCCTCATCCATTGCTTCCCCAGTTGCCCATCCAGTGGGTGCTTTTCTATCTGGATCTTTGTTGACCATGCCTCCCTTGATGCTGTCTCCTTCCTTGACTTCTGTGAAACTACTCTTGTGATTCTCCTTCTACTTCTTTGGCTTTCTCAGTCTTCTGGATTCTTCTTCCTGCCCCTTAAATGTTGGCATTCCCCAGGGTTCTGACCTTGATTTTATCCCCTCTCTCTCTATACTCTCCTTGGCCATTCTCACCACCTCTCATGGCATCAGTTACGCTTATATGCTGATGACTCACAAAATCTAGATCTGCCTCCGTGTCTCTCTTGTGCCCAGAACTGTATATCTAACTACCTATTCTACCTCTTCACCTGATGTTTTACCTCAGATACAGCATGACTAAAGCCAAACTCATTTCTCTAACTTGGGAAAGTCCCACAGATTGGTTCACTCAGCACCACTCCAACACTCTTCTGTTTTTCCTGCCTATATACCAGTGTCTGTAAAGATAGGGTACATATTCCAGCTTCTCCCCACTCCAAAAACCCCCTAAGATTCTGAAGGTGACTTAGCTTTTGCCAAGTAAAATGGACAGAAGTAGAAGTTGTTGGGTGGGGCTTCCAAGGAAAGTCCTTTTTACTCTTCTCATTCCTTCCTGCTTTTTGGAAAACGGGCGTGATAATTGGAGCACCAGCAGCCATCCTGGGACTGGAAAGGGAAGGCCACAAGGATTGCAGAGTTTTTGCCATGCTATCCTTGAGTCTCAACCATTACCAGGAACCGCCTTCCTCTACACTTATTGTACGTGAGAAGAAACTCTTGTGTTGAAGCCACTGCAGTCAGGTCTCTGAAGGTGTCAGCTAAACACAATTCCTTCTTTTTCCTCCTCCTACGATGACATCACCATTCACGCAGTGGCCCGGGGCAGAAATCTGGGAGCCAGTCCTGTCTTTGTCTCATCCATCCCTGCCCCCCACCATCCCCTGCACACATCCAGTCACTCACCATGTACTGTCGATTCTACCTTCTAGTCTGTCTTGTGGCTGCCTCCTCCTGTTCAGCCCTGCCACACTGCCATCATTCTGGTACCCAGCATCACTTGCTTGGGCTATCGAAGTGTCCTCTTACCTCCCCCCACCCCCCGCTCTCCTCCAGTCTATCGTCTACTGCCTGAATGATCCCACATGCACGTTATGTCAGTTTCCTCCTTCAAATCTTTCAGTGACTCTTCATCACCTACAGCAGTGCCTTTCAAACGTTTTTAAACAATGAATCCTTTCTTCAAATGAAATTTTTACCAGAAGTATAAATAAGCAAGAAGCTTCTCTGATTGGGGAAGAGTTGAGCCCAACCCATTAAGGACTTCTCCCCTTTCTCCTATCCGATTTCATTTAGGGATCATTGTGGAGTGCAATTTAAAAGATCCTGGCTAGCAGGATAAAATCCAAGTCTGAAGGCTGTCTATGATCTGGCCCTAGCCTACCTGTTCATCCTCATCTCCTGGTATTCCTATGGTTTTTTTTTGTTGTTGTTGTTTGTTTTTTTGAACAGCAAGCATTGATCATCTCATATAGTTTCTGTGGGTCAGGAATTTAAGAACAGCTTAGCTGGATGGTTCTCATCTCTCATGAGGCTGTGGTTAAGAGGTCGACCATGGGTGCAGTCATTTGAAGTCTTAATTAGGGCTGGAGGTTCCACTTCCAAGGTGGTTCACTCACATGGTTGGCAGCTGAGTGCTAACTGTTGGGAAGAAGCATTAGTTCTTTAGAACAAGGATCTTCCATAGGGCTGCTTGAGTATCCTCGTGACATGGCAGCTGGCTTCCCACAGTGTGAGTAATCCAAGAGAGAGCGAGTTGGAAGCTATAATGTCTTTTATGACCAAGACTCAGAAGTTACACACCATCATTTCTTCAATGTCTTATTGGTGTCACAGGTCAGCTCTGTTCATTGTGGGAGGGCATTATACAAGGATTATTGACATTATTATGTCAATACCAGGGGGCGAGAATCATTGGGGCCATCTTAGATGCTGCTACCACAACCAGGGAGAATGTTTTATTTTGTCTTTGGCCTTTCCTATCTCACATATTCCTAGAGATTAAGGACAAGAAAGAAAATCAAGGTCCATTAAGTCCAAATATCTAGCTCATATTAATCACTTCTTTATAATTGTACCACTTAAAACCCTTGTCTTATTTGTATTAGAGCCTCAATATCTCAGGAAGATGAACTTTTTTTCTTTTTTGGCTGTGCCATGCGGCTTGCGGCATCTTAGTTCCCCGACCAGGGATTGAGCCCGTGCCCTCTGCAGTGGAAGCATGGAGTCCCAACCACTGGACTGCCATCTTTCATTTAGTGTATTTTCAAGGCTCATCCATGTGTAGAATGACTCAATAAATCGTTCTTTTTTGGCTGCGTTGGGTCTTCGTTGCTGCGCGTGGGCTTTCTCTAGTTGCAGCCAGTGGGGGCTACTCTTCGTTGCGGTGTGCGTGCTTCTCATTGCGGTGGCTTCTCTTGTTGCAGAGCATAGGCTCTAGGCTCGTGGGCTCAGTAGTTGTGACACACGGGCTTAGTTGCTTCACGGCATGTGGGATCTTCCTGGACCAGGGCTCGAACCCGTGTCCCCTGCATTGGCAGGCAGATTCTTAACCACTGCGCCACTAGGGAAGTCCTGTGTTTTTTTTTTTTTTTTTTTTTTTTAAATTTATTTATTTATTTATGGCTGTGTTGGGTCTTTGTTTCTCTGTGAGGGCTTTCTCTAGTTGCGGCAAGTGGGGGCCACTCTTCATCGCGGTGCGTGGGCCTCTCACTATCACGGCCTCTCTTGTTGCCGAGCACAGGCTCCAGACACGCAGGCTCAGTAGCTGTGGCTCACGGGCCCAGTTGCTCCGCGGCATGTGGGATCTTCCCAGACCAGGGCTCGAACCCATGTCCCCTGCATTGGCAGGCGGATTCTCAACAACTGCACCACCAGGGAAGCCCCTTTTGTTTTTTTTAAACTAACTTTTTAAAGTATTATGGCTAATGCTGCTGTAAACATTTGTGTACAAGTTTTTGTGTGAACATGCTTTTGGTTCTCATGGGTGGATATGTATGAGTTGCTGGATCATATGGTAACTCTGTGTTTAACCTTTTGAGGACCTGGAAGAGTGGTTTCAAAAGCAGTTGCACCATTTTACATTCTTGCCAGTAGTGTATGAGGGTTCCTGTTTCTCCACATCCTTGCCAATAATTGTTATTGTCTGCCTTTTTGATATAGCTATCCTAGTGTGTATGAGATGGTATCATTGTGGTTTTGATTTGCATTTCCCTGATGGCTAATGATGTTGAGCTTTTCACGTCCTTATTGGTCATTTATGTATCTTCTTTGGAGAAATGTCTAGTCAAATTCTTTGTCCATTTTTGGGCTTCCCTGGTGGCACAGTGGTTAAGAACCTGCCTGCCAATGCAGGGGACATGGGTTCGAGCCCTGGTCCGGGAAGATCCCACATGCCGCAGAACAACTAAGCCCATGCACCACAACTACTGAGCCTGCGCTCTAGAGCCCGCGAGCCACAACTGCTGAGCCCACGTGCCACAGCTACTGAAGCCCGCGCGCCTAGAGCCCATGCTCCGCAACAAGGGAAGCCACTGCAATGAGAAGCCCGCGCACTGCAATGAAGAGTAGGCCCCACTTGCCGCAACTAGAGAAAGCCCACGCACAGCTACAAAGACCCAACACAGCCAAAAATAAATAAATAGAATAAATAAATTAAAAAAAAATTCTTTGTCCGTTTTTTAAATGGAGTATTTGTGTTTTTTATTGTTGTAAGAATTTTTTATTATGGATACTAGTCCCTTATCAGATATATGATTTACAAATATTTTTTCCCATTCTGTGGGTTGCCTTTTCACTTTCTTGATGGTATTCCTGGTTTTCATTTTAATTGTCCCATTTATCTATTTTTTCTTTGATTGCTTGTGCTGTAGGTGTCATATTTTTAAAACCATTGCCTGATCTAAGGTCTTGAAGATTTATACTTATGTATTCTAACAGTTTTATAGGTTTGGTTGTTACCTTTTTTTTTTTTTGCTGCACCTTGGTATGTGGGATCTTAGTTCCCTGACCAGGGATCGAACCCACACCCCCTGCACTGGAAGCGCAGAGTCTTAACCATTGGACCACCAGGGAAGTCCCAGTTCTTACCTTTAAGTCTTTCATCCATTTTGAGTTAATTTTTAAATTTTTTGTTTATTTATTTTTTGGCCATGCCACACAGCTTCTGGGATCTTAGTTCCCTGACCAGGGATCAAACCTGGGCCCCCTGCAGTGGAAAAATGCAGAGTCCTAACCACTGGACCAACAGGGAACTCCCCATTTTGAGTTAATTTTTGTACATAGTGTGAGGTAGGGATCTAAATTAATCCTTTTGTGTGTGGATATCCAGTTATCCTGGTACTATTTATTGAAAGACTATTCTTTCCCCCATTGAATGGTCTTGGCACCACTGAAAATAAATTAACCATATATGTATCGGTTTATTGTGGACTCTCAGTTCTGTTCCATTGACCTATATGTCTGTCCTTATGCCAGTACCACCCTGTCTTGATTACTGTGGCTTTGTATTAAGTTTTGAAATTGTGTGTGAGTCCGCCAACTTTGTTCTTCTTCAAGACTGTTTTGTCTATTCTGGATTCCTTACAATTCCATGTGAATTTTAGGATCAGCTTGTCAATTTCTGCAAAAAAGCCAGCTGGGATTTTGATAGGGATTGTGTTGAAGTTGTAGATTCATTTGGAAAGTATTGCCATCTTAACAATATTAAGTCTTCAATCCATGAACATGAAGTGTCATTCCATTTACTTAGGTCTTTAATTTCTTTCAGCGATGTTTTGTAGTTTTCAGTGCACAAGTTATGCACTTCCTTTGTTAAATTTATTCCTAAGTATTTTATTCTTTTTGATGCTATTGTAACTGGACTTGTTTTCTTAACTTCGTTTTTGGATTGTTCATTTCTAGTGTATAAGACTACCATTAATTTGTGAATATCGATCTTATATCCTGCAGCTTTGCTAAACTTGTTTATTAGTCCTAATAGTGTGTGTGTGTGTGTGTGTGTATGCTTTAGGGTTTCTATGTATAAGATTATATCATCTGCAAATAGAGATGGTTTTACTTTTTCCCTTCCAATCTGGATGCTTTTTATTTTTTTTTCTTGCCGAATTGCCCTGGCTAGAACTTCCAGTACAGTGTTGAATAGAAGTGTTGAGAGGATATCCTTGTCTTCTTCCTGATCTTAGAGGGAAAGGTTTCAGTTTTTCACCATTAAATATGATGTTAGTTTATGTGGCTTAGTAGATGTGAATTTTTCATAGATGCCCCTTTTAAGGTAGAGGAAGTTCCCTTCTATTTCTAGTGTATTGAAGGGGCTTTGAATTTTGTCAGATGCTTTTTTTTTTTTTTTTAAATTTATTTATTTTTTATTTATTTATGGCTGTGTTGGGTCTTCGTTTCTGTGCGAGGGCTTTCCCCAGTTGCGGCGAGCGGGGACCACTCTTCATCGCGGTGCGCGGGCCTCTCACTATCGCGGCCTCTCTTGTTGCGGAGCACAGGCTCCAGACGCGCAGGCTCAGTAGTTGTGGCTCACGGGCCCAGTTGCTCTGCGGCATGTGGGATCTTCCCAGACCAGGGCTCGAACCCGTGTCCCCTGCATTGGCAGGCAGATTCTCAACCACTGCGCCACCAGGGAAGCCCTGTCAGATGCTTTTTATGCATCTGCTAAGATGATCATGTGTGTTTTCTCTTTTATTCTATTATTATAGTGTATCGCATTGATTGATCTTTTTTTGTATGTTGCACCCATCTTGCATTCCTGGGATAAATTCCACTTGGCCATGTGGTGTAAACCTTCTTTATATGTTGCTTGATTCAGTTTTGCCTGTATTTTTTTAAAATTTTATTTATTTATTTTATTTTTGGCTGCGTTGGGTCTTCGTTGCTGTGTGCAGGCTTTCTCTAGTTGCGTCAAGTGGGGGCTACTCTTCGTTGCGGTGCACGGGCTTCTCATTGCGGTGGCTTCTCTTGTTGCGGAGCACAGGCTGTAGGCGTGCAGGCTCAGTAGTTGTGGCACATGGGCTCAGTAGTTGTGGCTCGCGGGCTTAGTTGCTCTGCGGCATGTGGTATCTTCCCGGACCAGGGCTCGAACATGTGTCCCCTGCATTGGCAGGCGGATTCTTAACCACTGCGCCACCAGGGAAGCCCCTGTATTTATTTTTTGTTTTGAGGATTTTTGTCTGTATATTCTTAAACAATATTGATCTCTAGTTTGTTGTTTTTGTTGTTCTTGTGATATCTTTGGCTGGTATTGAGGTAATACTGCCCTCATAGGATGAGTTGGGAAGTGTTTCTTCCTCTTTTGAAGTTTGTGAAGCATTGGTATTAATTCTTCTTTGAACTTTTGGTAGAATTCCCCAGTGAAGCCACTGGTCCTGGACTTTTCATTGTGCAAAGTTTTTTGATTACTAATTCAATCTCTTTATGCTTGTTGTAGTCTATTCACATTTTCTATTTCTTTTCCAGTGAGTTTTGGTAGTTTGTGTTATTCTATCATTCTAGGAATTTGTCCTTTTCATCTAGGTTATCTAGTTTGTTGGTACATAGTTGTTCATAGTATAATCTTAGAATCTTTTTTATGTCTGTAAGATCAGTAGTACTCCCTTGATTTTTTTAGGTCCCAAGAACATTAGACTATTTGTAATTCTGTGAATATGCTGTACTGTTTTGCCTTTTGCACATAGTTCTCCCTCTGCCTGAAATACTGTTTTCTATCAGGACTGTTGACTTAAACATCACACCTGCATGAAGCCTTCCATGACTGACTCAGACGGACTTGGTGCTCCCACCTCTGTGTTCCCATTACACTGTATACATTCCTCCATTTAAGAACTTACCTCCATGGTTATAATTTTCCTCACTAAACTGAAATTCGTATAAGAATTCATTTAGTCAGTATTTATTGCAGTATTATGCTTAGCTCTGGGGATAGTGTGTGAGACAGGCATGGTCTCCACTGACCTCTGATCTCATGGACCTTGCAGTCTAGTGGGATGACAGAAAAATAAAGTAATTATGATTATGGTAAGTCATATGAATGAAACAAAGGGCTCATACAGAATCACATGAAAACCTCTTCGAAAAGGTGTTCAGGGAACGCCTCTATGTCTAGGTGATAGTTGAACTGAGACCAAAAAAGATGAGAATGCGACAGGCTTGGCAAAGTGGTGAGAAGAGCATTCCGTGCAGAGAGAAGAGTGTGTGTGAAAGTTCAGAAGTGGGAAAGCACTTGTTTGTTCCAAGAACAAAAGAAGGCTGGTGCGAGAGTGCACAGTGAGGTAGGGAGGGAATGTAGGAGATGAGGCTGGGCCCCATTCTCTGCTCAGTCAGTGCCTAGAAGGCCATGGTAAGGAGTTTGCATTTTATTCTAGCTGTCTTGGGAAGCCACTCTTGCCTCTATTTAGATAATGATTTAGAGTGAGATGGTAATGGAAGAAAGTTCTAGAATAAGCGATCAGAATTTTTATTTTAGATATGAATTTAGAGTGGAGAAGGCCTAACTATCATACACACGATTGATTTGACCACACAGAAATCTAAAATTTCCACGGGGGGAAACAGTCAAAGACAAATGTCAAACTGGGGAAGAAATATTTGCAAGGCCCCTTAATGTTTGCAAGTCTCCATAATATAAAATAAAAAGACAACGCAATACACCAAAAATATGAACTGACAGTTCACAGAAAAGAAAATACAAATGCCTCTTAAATATATGAAAAGATGCCTGACTTCGCTGTTTAAAAAAAGAAATGCAAATTATGAGATCACATTTTTCACGTGCCAGATTGGCAATAATACATTTTAATAACATACTGTGTCGGTGAGACTGTAAGGAAACAGGAAGTCTCACATTGGTGGTGGGGGTATAAATTGCTTCAACTTCTCTAGAGAGTGATTTGGCTGTATCTATCAGAATTTAAAGTGGATACACTCTACGAGTTTATCCAGCAGGTAAAAGACATTTTGCTTCATCCATACAAATGGATGGAATGTGGCCCTTAAAGAGAATGAAGCAACTCTTTATCAGTTGATGGGGAAGGATCACATATATTTTTTGAGCAAGATTTTTAAGTGTGACAGAAAGATAGACAAGATGAAAAGGCAGAGGGCTATGTACCAGATGAAGGAACAAGATAAAACCCTAGAAAAACAACTAAATGAAATGGAGATAGGCAATCTTCCAGAAAGAGAATTCAGAAAGATGATAGTGAAGATGATCCAGGACCTCGGAAAAAGAATGGAGGTAAAGACCGAGAAGATGCAAGAAATATTTAACAAAGACCTAGAAGAATTAAAGAACAAACAAACAGAGATGAACATACAGTAACTGAAATGAAAAATACACTAGAAGGAATCAACAGCAGAATAACTGAGGCAGAAGAACGGATAAGTGACCTGGAAGACAGAATGGTGGAATTCACTGCTGAGGAACAGAATAAAGAAACAAAGAATGAAAAGAAATGAAGACAGCCTAAGAGACCTCTGGGACAACATTAAACGCAACAACACTCGCATTATAGGGGTCCCAGAAGGAGAAGAGAGAGAGAAAGGACCCGAGAAGATATTTGAAGGGATTATAGTCAAAAACTTCCCTAACATGGGAAAGGAAATAGCCACCCAAGTCCAGGAAGCTCAGAGAGTCCCATACAGGATAAACCCAAGGAGAAACACGCCGAGACGCATAGTAATCAAATTGGCAAAAATTAAAGACAAAGAAAAATTATTGAAAGCAGCAAGGGAAAAAAGACAAATAACATACAAGGGAACTCCCATAAGGTTAACAGCTGATTTCTCAGCAGAAACTCTACAAGCCAGAAGGGAGTGGCATGATATACTTAAAGTGATGAAAGGGAAGAACGTGCAACCAAGATTACTCTACTCGGCAAGGATCTCATTCAGATTCCATGGAGAAATCAAAAGCTTCACAGACAAGCAAAAGCTAAGAGAATTCAGCACCACCAAACCAGGTCTACAACAAATGCTAAAGGAACTTCTCTAAGTGGGAAACACAAGAGAAGAAAAGGACCTACAAAAACAAACCCAAAACAATTAAGAAAATGGTAATAGGAACATACATATTGATAACTACCTTAAACGTGAATAGATTAAATGCTCCAACCAAAAGACACAGGCTTGCAGAAAGGATACAAAAACAAGACCCATATATATGCTGTCTACAAGAGCCCCACTTCAGACCTAGGGACACATAGAGACTGAACGTGAGGGGATGGAAAAAGATATTCCATGCAAATGGAAATCAAAAGAAAGCTGGAGTAGCAATACTCATATCAGATAAAATAGACTTTAAAATAAAGAATGTTACAAGAGACAAGGAAGGACACTATATAATGAACAAGGGATCAATCCAAGAAGAAGGTATAACAATTATAAATATATATGCACCCAACACAGGAGCACCTCAATACATAAGACAACTGCTAACAGCTCTAAAAGAGGAAATTGACAGTAACACAATAATAGTGGGGGACTTTAATACCTCACTTACACCAATGGACAGATCATCCAAACAGAAAAGTAATAAGGAAACACAAGCTTTAAATGGCACAATAGACCAGATAGATTTAATTGGTATTTATAGGACATTCCATCCAAAAACAGCAGATTACACTTTCTTCTCAAGTGTGCACGGAACATTCTCCAGGATAGATCACATCTTGGGTCACAAATCAAGCCTCAGTAAATTTAAGAAAATTGAAATCATATAAAGCATCTTTTCTGACCACAATGCTATGAGATTAGAAATGAATTACAGGGAAAAAAACGTAAAAAACACAAACACATGGAGGCTAAGCAATACGTTACTAAATAACCAAGAGATCACTGAAGAAATCAAAGAGGAAATCATAAACTACCTAGAGACAAATGACAATGAAAACACGAAGATCCAAAACCTATGGGATGCAGCCAAAGCAGTTCTAAGAGGGAAGTTTATAGCTATACAAGCCTACCTCAAGAAACAAGAAAAATCTCAAGTAAACAATCTAACCTTACACCTAAAGGAACTAGAGAAAGAAGAACAAACAAAACCCAAAGTTGGCAGAAGGAAAGAAATCATAAAGATCAGAGCAGAAATAAATGGAATAGAAACAAAGAAAACAGTAGCAAAGATCAATAAAACTAAAAGCTGGTTCTTTGAGAAGATAAACAAAATGGATAAACCATTAGCCAGACTCATCAAGAAAAAGAGAGAGAGGACTCAAATCAATAAAATTAGAAATGAAAAAGGAGAAGTTACAACAGACACTGCAGAAATACAAAGCATCCTAAGAGACTACTACAAGCAACTCTATGCCAATAAAATGGACAACCTGGAAGAAATGGACAAATTCTTAGAAAGGTATAACCTTCCAAGACTGAACCAGGAAGAAATAGAAAATATGAACAGACCAATCACAAGTAATGAAATTGGAACTGTGATAAAAAATCTTCCAACAAACAAAAGTCCAGGACCAGATGGCTTCACAGGTGAAATCTATCAAACATTTAGAGAAGGGCTAACACCCATCCTTCTCAAACTCTTCCAAAAAATTGCAGAGGAAGGAACACTCCCAAACTCCCTTCTATGAGGCCACCATCACCCTGATACCAAAACCAGACAAAGATACTACAAAAAAAGAAAATTACAGACCAATATCACTGATGAATATACATGCAAAAATCCTCAACAAAATACTACCAAACAGAATCCAACAACACATTAATAGGATCATACACCATGATCAAGTGGGATTTATCTCAGGGATGCAAGGATTCTTCAATATACGCAAAACAATCAATGTGATACACCATATTAACAAATTGAAGAATAAAAACCGTATGATCATCTCAATAGATGCAGAAAAAGCTTTTGACAAAATTCAACACCCATTTATGATAAAAACTCCCCAGAAAGTGGGCATAGAGGGAACCTACCTCAACATCATAAAGGCCGTATATGACAAACCCACAGCAAGCATCATTCTCAATGGTGAAAAACTGAAAGCATTTCCTCTAAGATCAGGAATGAGACAAGGATGTCCACTCTCACCACTGTGATTCAACATAGTTTTGGAAGTCCTAACCACGGCAATCAGAGAAGAAAAAGAAATAAAAAGAATACAGATCGGAAAAGAAGAAGTAAAACTGTCACTGTTTGCAGATGACATACTATACATAGAGAATCCTAAA
The DNA here is from genome assembly GCF_009873245.2 of Balaenoptera musculus. Lineage (NCBI taxonomy): Eukaryota > Metazoa > Chordata > Mammalia > Artiodactyla > Balaenopteridae > Balaenoptera > Balaenoptera musculus. The sequence goes on from NW_023503227.1 coordinate 17,754, forward strand.
GATGCCACCAGAAACCTACTAGAGCTAATCAACGAATTTGGTAAGGTTGCTGGATACAAAATTAATGCACAGAAATCTCTTCCATTCCTATACACTAATGATGAAAAATCTGAACGAGAAATTAAGGAAACACTCCCATTTACCATTGCAACAAAAAGAATAAAATACCTAGGAATAAACCTACCTAGGGAGACAAAAGACCTCTATGCAGAAAACTATAAGACACTGTTGAAAGAAATTAAAGATGATACTAACAGATGGAGAGATATACCATGTTCTTGTATTGGAAGAATCAATATTGTGGAAATGACTATACTACCCAAAGCAATCTACAGATTCAATGCAATTCCTATCAAATTACCAATGGCATTTTTTACAGAACTAGAACAAAAAATCTTAAAATTTGTATGGAGACACAAAAGACCCCGAATAGCCAATGCAGTCTTGAGGGAAAAAAACGGAGCTGGAGGAGTCAGACTCGCTGACTTCAGACTATACTACAAAGCTACAGTCATCAAGAAAATATGGTACTGGCACAAAAACAGACATATAGATCAATGGAACAGGATAGAAAGCCCAGAGATAAACCCACGCACCTATGGTCAACTAATCTATGACAAAGGAGGCAAGGATATACAATGGAGAAAAGACAGCCTCTTCAATAAGTGGTGCTTGGAAAACTGGACAGGGACATGTAAAAGTGTGAAATTAGAACACTCCCTAACACCATACCCAAAAATAAACTCAAAATGGATTAGAGACCTAAATGTAAGACCGGGCACTATAAAACTCTTAGAGGAAAACATAGGAAGAACACTCTTTGACATAAATCACAGCAAGATCTTTTTTGACCCACCTCCTGGAGTAATGGAAATAAAAACAAAAATAAACATATGGGACCTAATGAAACTTCAAAGCTTTTGCACAGTGAAGGAAACCATAAACAAGACGAAAAGACAACCCTCAGCATGGGAGAAAATATCATCTGCAAACAGTGACAGCTTTACTTCTTCTTTTCCGATTTGGATTCCTTTTATTTCTTTTTCTTCTCTGATTGCTGTGGCTAAAACTTCCAAAACTATGTTGAATAATACTGGTGAGAGTGGGCAGCCTTGTCTTGTTCCTGATCTTAGTGGAAATGGTTTCAGTTTTTCACCATTGAGGACGATGTTGGCTGTGGGTTTGTCATATATAGCCTTTATTATGTTGAGGAAAGTTCCCTCTATGCCTACTTTCTGCAGGGCTTTTATCATAAATGGGTGTTGAATTTTGTCGAAAGCTTTCTCTGCATCTATTGAGATGATCATATGGTTTTTCTCCTTCAATTTGTTAATATGGTGTATCACGTTATACATAGAGAATCCTAAAGATGCTACCAGAAAACTACTAGAGCTAATCAATGAATTTGGTAAAGTAGCAGGATGCAAAATTAATGCACAGAAATCTCTTGCATTCCTATACACTAATGATGAAAAATCTGAAAGTGAAATTAAGGAAACACTCGCATTTACCATTGCAACAAAAAGAATAAAATATCTAGGAATAAACCTACCTAAGGAGACAAAAGACCTGTATGCAGAAAATTATAAGACACTGACGAAAGAAATTAAAGATGATACAAATAGATGGAGAGATATACCATGTTCTTGGATTGGGAGAATCAACATTGTGAAAATGACTCTACTACCCAAAGCAATCTACAGATTCAATGCAATCCCTATCAAACTACCACTGGCATTTTTCACAGAACTAGAACAAAAAATTTCACAATTTGTATGGAAACACAAAAGACCCCGAAGAGCCAAAGCAATCTTGAGAACGAAAAATGGAGCTGGAGGAATCAGGCTCCCTGACTTCAGACTATACTACAAAGCTACAGTCATCAGGAGAGTATGGTACTGGCACAAAAACAGAAATATAGATCAATGGAACAGGATAGAAAGCCCAGAGATAAACCCACGCACATATGGTCACCTTATCTTTGATAAAGGAGGCAAGCATATACAGTGGAGAAAAGACAGCCTCTTCAATAAGTGGTGCTGGGAAAACTGGACAGGTACATGTAATAAAAGTATGAAATTAGAACACTCCCTTACACCATACACAAAAATAAACTCAAAATGGATTAAAGGCCTAAATGTAAGGCCAGACACTATCAAACTCTTAGAGGAAAACATAGGCAGAACACTCTATGACATAAATCACAGCAAGATCCTTTTTGACCCAGCTCCTAGAGAAATGGAAATAAAAACAAAAATAAACAAATGCGACCTAATGAAACTTAAAAGCTTTTGCACAGCAAAGGAAACCACAAACAAGACCAAAAGACAACCCTCAGAATGGGAGAAAATATTTGCAAATGAAGCAACTGACAAAGGATTAATCTCCAAAATTTACAAGCAGCTCATGCAGCTCAATAACAAAAAAACAAACAACCCAATCCAAAAATGGGCAGAAGACTTAAATAGACATTTCTCCAAAGAAGATATACAGATTGCCAACAAACACATGAAAGAAAGCCATAAAAAGAAACGAAATTGAGTTATTTGTAGTGAGGTGGATGGAGTTAGAGTCTGTCATACAGAGTGAAGTAAGTCAGAAAGAGTAAAATAAATACAGTATGCTAACACATATATATGGAATCTAAAGAAAAAAAAAGGTCATGAAGAACCTAGCGGTACGGGGAATAAAGACAGAGACCTACTAGAGAATGGACTTGAGGATATGGGGAGGGGGAAGGGTAAGCTGGGACAAAGTGAGAGAGTGGCATGGACATATATACACTACCAAACGTAAAATAGATAGCTAGTGGGAAGCAACCGCATAGCACAGGGAGATCAGCTCGGTGCTTTGTGACCACCTAGAGGGGTGGGATAGGGAGGGTGGGAGGGAGGGAGATGCAAGAGTGAAGAGATATGGGAACATATGTATATGTATAACTGATTCACTTCGTTATAATGCAGAAACTAAAACACCATTGTAAAGCAATTATACTCCAATAAAGATGGTAAAAAAAAAAAGAATGGGAGAAAATATTTGCAGATGAATCAATGGACAAAGGATTAATCTCCAAAATACATAAACAGCTCATGCAGCTCAATATTAAAAAAGCAAACAACCCAATCCAAAAATGGGCAGAAGACCTAAATAGACATTTTTCCAAAGAAGACAGACAGATGGCCAAGCGGCACATGAAAAGCTGCTCAACATCGCTAATTGTTAGAGAAATGCAAAGCAAAACTACAATGAGGTATCACCTCACACCAGTTAGAATGGGTATCATCAGAAAATCTACAAACAACAAATGCTGGAGAGGGTGTGGAGAAAAGGGAACCCTCTTGCACTCTTGGTGGGAATGTAAATTGATACAGCCACTATGGAGAACAGTATGGAGGTTCCTTAAAAAACTAAAAATAGAATGACCATATGACCCATCAATCCCACTACTGGGCATATACCCAGAGAAAACCATAATTCAAAAAGACACATGCACCCCAATGTTCATTGCAGCACTATTTACAATAGCCAGGTCATGGAAGCAACCTAAATGCCCATCGACAGACGAATAGAGAAAGAAGATGTGGCACATATATACAATGGGATATTACTCAGCCATAAAAAGGAACGAAATTGGGTCATTTGTAGAGACGTGGATGCATCTAGAGACTGTCATACAGAGTGAAGTAAGTCAGAAAGAGAAAAACAAATATCGTATATTAACGCATATACGTGGAACCTAGAAAATGGTACAGATGAACCGGTTTGCAGAGCAGAAATTGAGACACAGAAGTAGAGAACAAACGTATGGACACCAAGGGGGGAAAGTGGCGGGGGGTGGTGGTGTGATGAATTGGGCGATTGGGATTGACATGTATACACTGATGTGTATAAAATTGATGACTAATAAGAACCTGCTGTATAAAAAGATAAATAAAATTAAGTTTAAAATAAAAATGATTTTTAAGTGAACAAAAAGGTAGAGAGTAGTGTAAGGTATGCTACATTTGTCTTAAAAGGAAGAGAAAAAAATATTTTCTTTATATGCCAAGAAGGATTCTTTGGTTGTATCATCGACTCTTTCTGGGAGGAACTGAGGAAACCGGAAACAGTATTTGCCTCTGGTGAAGAGAACTGGGTATGTGGAAGATGAGTAGGGAGGATATTTACCTTTCACATTATACTCTTTCATATACCATGTGCACATGTTACCTATTTTAAAAATCGAAACAGGAAGGGAAAGTGCAGAGACCGGTCAGGAAGCTGTGTCAATAGTCTGGGGCAGAGATACTGGTGCCGTGGGCTGAGATGGTGGCAGGAGGGTGGAGACAAGTAGACAGGTTCAAGACCTTTTTTGTAGATACAGTAAAATCCACAGGATTTGCTGACGAAGTAGGTTGTGGGAGATGAGGGAAAGAGAAGACAAAGATGAGTCCCAGGTTTCTGTTAAGCAACTGGATGGGTGGAAGAATCTTTATTTCCCAGTTGATTATCTAAGGCAGTGTTGCATGGACTCTTGAGCTTGACTGCCGGGGCTTGAATTCAACGTATTCTACTTCCTAACTCTATGACCTTGGGTGAACTATGTAACTGCTTTGTGCTTAGGCGCCCTCAACTGTAAAATGGGAATGATAACATGGCCTACCTCACAGGGTTGTTGTAAGGATCAAATGAGCTAGTACACATACAGTTTAGAACAGCCCCTGGTACATAATAAAAGCTATACCAGTGATCGCCACTCTTGTTATTGTTGTCATTGTTACTGTGACCCCAACTGCCGCCGTGACCACAGCTACTACCGCGCCTCCTCCTTTGTCAGGGAGGTGCCTGCCCCATTTTAGGGGCTCAGTAAGTGTTTGTGGAAGGAAGGAATGCTTTAAAATGAATACATGTGTAAATAAGCAGCTGAGCTATGAAAGGATAACTTTTGAAAAGCCCTTTTAGCATTTGAAGAAATGAGCTAGTGAGGTTGGTAGGTTATGAGATTTGTTCGTATCTTTTTTTTTTTTTAACTTCCATTTTCTGTGCAGGCCTGAAGGCATTGAACGACAGTACAGGAAGAAATGTGCAAAGTAAGTATTAACAGTGTGGGTTTCTCCGAGCATAAGCAAGTAGAGGCAATGATGTGTTAGGAAAAGGATCATTTGGAGACAATTCTCTGTTATATCTTTGTCCCTATAATCTTTCCTGCCTTCAAACTTCAATTATGCAAATACCAATATGCTTCTTAAAGAGATGCAACTGACCAAGTTACATCTCCGACCAGCTGGCCACAAAAATGGGTTTTTATTATTATTTTTTTTTATTTTATTTTTTTTAAAGATTTATTTATTTTATTGATTGATTGATTGCTATGTTGGGTCTTCGTTTCTGTGCTAGGGCTTTCTCTAGTTGCGGCAAGCGGGGGCTACTCTTCATCGCGGTGCACGGGCCTCTCACTATCGCGGCCTCTCTTGTTGCGGAACACAGGCTCCAGACGTGCAGGCTCAGTAGTTGTGGCCCACGGGCCCAGTTGCTCCGCGGCATGTGGGATCTTCCCAGACCAGGGCTCGAACCCATGTCCCCTGCATTAGCAGGCAGACTCTCAACCACTGCGCCACCAGGGAAGCCCAAAAATGGGTTTTTAAACATAGTATTATTTTTTCACTGAGGTGTAACTTATATATAATAAAATTTGCCCTTCCTAAGTGTACAGTTTGATGAGTGTTGACAAAAACATAGAGCCATGTAACATCACCACTCCTGTGACATAGACGTTTCCAGTGCTCCTTTGCAATCAGTCTCCTTCCTCACCCCTCCCCTCGCCAGCACTGATCTGCCTTCTGTTACCATGGTTTTACCTTTTCTAAAATGTGATGTAAATTCTACAGTATGTGTTCTACTACATACAATATGTATCTCTTCCATCTGGTTTCTTTCAAGTAGCATGATGCTTTGGGGGTTCATTTGAGTTGTTATGTGTATCAGTAATTTGTTCCTCTTTATCACTGAGTAGTAGTCATGGCACCACAGTTTGTTTAACCATTGACCTGTTGAAGGGCATTTGAGTTGTTAATGGCTTTGGCTATTATAAATAAAGCTGCTATGAACATTCTAGTATAAATCTTTTGGGAATATGTGTTTTCTCTTGGAGTGGAATTGTTGGGTCATATGGTAAATGTAACATAGTGTAATTTTTTTTTTGATATTTATTATTTATTTATTTTGGTTGCACCGGGTCTTAGTTGTGGCAGGCAGGCTCCTTAGTTGTGGCACACGGGCTCCTTAGTTGTGCCATGCAAACTCTTAGTTGCAGCCTGCATGTGGGATCTAGTTCCCTGATCAGGGATTGAACCTGGGCCCCCTGCATTAGGAGTGCAGAGTCTTAACCACTGCGCCACCAGGGAAATCCCAACATAGTGTAATTTAATACAAACTTATTTATAAACTCTGTCATAGGACTACAGACCCAAGAACTTTAGAGACTATTATTTAAAGATATATATGATTTCCAGCTTTAGGCTGTTAACAGTGAGAATATTAAACTATAATAAGTTTAATCTTGTTGATGAATTACAGTTCAATTTTGGCTCTCAGAAGACTCAGACTAGAATTAAAGCACGGAAATGGCTAAGAAGGCATTTTAGTTTACAGCCACATTAGATTTGTTAGACTACTTTAATCATATCTTATGGGTATGGGTCTACTTCACTTGGCTGAAGAAGTATAATAGAAGTGACCAACCAGGACTTCCCTGGTGGTGCAGTGGTTAAGAATCCGCCTGCCAATGCAGGGGACACGGATTCGAGCCCTGGTCTGGGAAGATCCCACATGCCCAGCCGTAGAAGCCCAGCCATCAGTGATTCTTATCAAGTTGTTTTGGGAAACACTGGGAAGAGCTAATCATCAGTTTATGCCACGAACACAAATATTCCCAGAGTCTAAGCACGCTTTGTGAAGCACCGTTTTGGGGATTTGGATTCTGAGGCCTCCTTGAGATTCACTCTGCTGTTTGCAGGTGCGGGCTGCCACTCTTCTACCAGTCCCAACCGAAGAATGCTCCTGTGACCTTCATTGTGGATGGAGCAGTAGTCAAGTTTGGTCAGGGTTTTGGGAAGACGAACATATATACTCAGAAACAAGAGCCTCCTAAGAAGGTAATTATCACTGAAGGAGACAGATGGGTTAATATAGCTACAGATTTAGCCCTAAAATTTTAAATAAGATTATGGTGCATGAGAAACTGCCCTTTATGGGTGCTCTCTTTATTAAGAGAATGCCATTTTTGTGTATGAGCAGATGCTACAAAATTGTAACACCTATTATGTGTTCTCTTTTCTTTCCTACATCTGCTCTATGAGTAAAGTTAGAAATTGTATGGTTTTTATTCACATTTACTTCCTTTGAAATTTCTTCTTTTTCCAACGTGAACAATTAAAATTGAATGAATAAGGCTAGTCTTTAAATATACTTTTAAAAACCCGTGATGGCAAATACTAGAAAAATATAATGCAGATTAAAAGATGGGCACTTTTAGATAGGCCAGCCTGTCCCAAGGAGGTCCCCTGCCCCCAGGAGCCAGGCTTGTACACTTGCACACACCCACTCACACATACACACTCACACACACACGACTCACAGAGCCTCTTGAGGTGAACTAGACTGATTCCTCTTCCTGCAACTCCAGGTGATGATGACGAAACGGACTAAAGACATGGGCAAGTTCAGCTCTGTCACTGTGTCTACTATTGATGAAGAGGAAGAGGAGATTGAGGCTGTAAGTGCTTCTGCTCTCGGGGGAATTGGAATGGGGGGCGGGGGGAGGGGACTCTCGAGCCAGAGCATCGAGTAACAGAATAACTAGAAACTTCACTCGTAGATCTTGCTCTGCTACTAAGGAACGCTGTGATACCGGGCTGGTTCCTGTTTCCCTGGATCTCAGGGACATCTCTGTAAGATAAGGAGCAGGGAGTTGGACTAGATCAGTCATTTTTTTCATACTGTTTTTTGAGATGCCTTAGGGGGCAAATCCCTCCTCATCCCTCTTCAGTTGAAAAACTACTGGGCTCAGCAATTTCAAGTCCCTTCCAGTCCAGCTCTGATGGTGTGGGAGTCTGTCCTTAGCAAGAGCAGCAATTACCTTTATGGTATTTCAGTATAATGATGTTTACAGAGAGATGTTATCTGTTATTTAAACGTGGTTTCGGTTGAAACCTGACTCTCCCGGATTATGGAAAAGCTGAAGAGTTGAAAGGGAGCAGAGTCTTGCCATTTCAGTAATAATTTCATAATTTGAGGTGTATAAACTTCTCCCGAGGTCTCTGTTGCTCCTCTTTGGTGAGACTGCTGGCCTAAGGGTGCTTCTTTCTTCCCTCAGAGAGAAGTTGCTGACTCGTATGCGCAGAATGCCAAGGTGATTGAAAAGCAGCTGGAGCGCAAAGGCATGAGCAAGAGGCGGCTGCAGGAGCTGGTGAGTGGCGGGGGCGGGGGGTGGCAGGCGCTGGGCTGGACTGTTTGGGTTCCTCGGTCTGAAAGACCCTCCGGCAGGCACGGGAATCCTTTCGGAAGTCTGTCGGGGGTTATGGTGTGGCTGGCTGCCAGGTGTCTAACCGTGGGCCGTGGCTGTCAGTACATACCCTACTCTGGGACAGTGACCACAGGATCCAGGCCCCAGATGATAGTTCTTGTTAGCCAACCCTAACGAGAATGATAAGTTAATCTGCTACTTGTGGTCCGAGGTCAGGAGTTCAAGATCGGGGCTCATGGGTGCTCTCCCAGGGTATGAGGCATACAGTGGGGCTACATTGGGGCGCCAGGATTGGGGCTGGTCGCTGCTTCTTAAAGCACTGCTTCCACCACCACTGTCTGCACTATTCCTGGGCTCTTTATGGAGCACGCACGTCTGTATGTGATGGTGCCTATGTTTCTGTTTTCCTGATAATAAGTTACTTATGATATTTCTTTCAACTCAGACATCCCAGCATTGGTGCCTCATCGAAAAGTATACCAGTCTATTCTACTGACTGTAGAGCAGTTTTTGGTGACAGAGGTAGTGGGTCTTGAGAGCTGCTTTACCTTGCCATAGTGATCTAGAGCAGTGCTTATCAGATTTTCTGAGGTGAAGGACCAGTGCTTGCTTCTTGTTTTAAAATTTGTCAAGAGTAGATTTGTAATTTATAAAATGCAATAAAAATGAATTTGCCTGAATTCTTCTTACGAGGTTATTTTACTTTATTATTCCTCTGTCAAATTGCTATAAAAGTTTCTAAATGCTTACTCTCAATTTTTGTGGGTATCTTCATGGACCGCACAACTTTAAGTAGCACTGTTCTAGAACAGTGTTCTTCCTCCTGTTCTGCCACAAATAGGATACTGATATGTCATGATATTGATTCCTCCAGTCCTTCAGGGGTCCTGGAGCTGTGGGATCCCTACACTGATAGACCACAGCCCTGTGTGTTTACCCCATTTTACCATACAGATATTATTATCTTCAATGTGTGTCATAACATCAGAAAGGTTGGAAAGCAGTTGCTAGAGTTTCATCACAATTTTAGAAACACGGTTCTAGTTGTATACTAAATGAGCATGAGGGGATAGTGTTGGGGCAGTTAGAATAAGGCAGGAAAATCAGAATTTCATGTCATGTATCAGGACGTATACTTTTCTTCCTTTCCAGGCTGAACTGGAAGCCAAGAAAGCGAAAATGAAGGGAACCTTGATTGACAACCAGTTCAAATGATCAGGACCTTTCTGTGAACCCAGACTGGAGACAGGCATTGAGATCAGGAAGAAAAAGAGCGTTTTCTTGACTACATGGACTGGTTCCTACCTTTATGCCCCAGCAGAAGGCTTTACGTGGCTTACCAGTGATTCTCCTACATTCGGTGAGGTCTTTGAGTCCATCTGACCTGCTTTCTAGAGATGGATTTTTCTCAATCTTTCTGAGTATAGGTCTTCTGTACTATTTTTTGGCCATTTGAAGTAAACTTCTTCATCTGTGTAGAAGCTCTGTGAATAGATCAGTGCTTCAGTGTGTCTAGTTTCTAAAGGAGCTATTCTTATTCCTTCTTCAAAGTTAATAAAATGTTTAAAGATTTTTGAAAAAAATATGATGTCATAGAAAAAAGTAACACGAATTACATTTAATGTTACAGCAAGCCAG
>NW_023503228.1:0-27194 GCF_009873245.2 Balaenoptera musculus
CCCACATTCATAATGCTCTCTCCCATTTTTTCTTACCACCCAACAACCCAAGAATTCATCGAGATGGATTTGCTTGAGGATAAAGAAGAAAACTCCACAATTCAATTCTAACCACACAGTAAAGTTGAAAGCTACTAAACTATTTCATTTTAGTGACTGATTTTCTGGAGATGACCTGTAGAATTTTCTCTCAGACATTTTCCTCCCTAGTTTAAATACATTGTCAGTAACATCCAACAGCTGATATGGAAATATAGGCATTCATATTGTGGTTGTAAATTTTACGTGTCTAATTGACCAGGGTCACAGTCTCCGGATTTTGATCACACATTATTCTGGATGTTTTTGTGAGAGTGTTTTGGGATGAGATGTTACTTGTTTTTTAATTGTATGGGGTTTTTTGGGTTTTTTTTTTCTGGCTGTGTGGCTTATGGGATCTTAATTCCCCAAACAGGGATTGAACCCGGGCCCCAGCAGTGAAAACACTGAGTCCTAACCACTGGACCGTCAGGGAATTTCCGAGATGTTACATTTAAATATGTAGACTTTGAGTAAATCAGTTAGACCTCCATAATGTGGGTGGGCCTCATCTCATGAGTTGAAGGCCTGAATAGACCAAAGGGCTGATCTCCCCTAAGCAAGAGGGAATTCTGCCAGGAGACTGCCTTTGGACTTCATCTATAAGATCGACTCTTTGTGGCTGATCAGCAGACTGCCTTCAGATTCCAACTGTATGTAAGTCTTTCCTGAGTCTCCAGCCTGTTGGCCTTCCTCATCAGATTTTTGACGTGTCGAGCCTCCATAGTCTCATGAGTCAATTCTATAAAATAAATATCTATATATAAACATCCTATTGGTTCTGTTTCTCTGGAGAACCTTGACTAATACAGGTGTTAAGCATCAAGTATCTTTTCTGTCCTACAGTAAGCCTGTGCTTTCAGCCAAAAAGATTCCCCAGCAACATCTGGCTACTGAAAGTTCAGTGAAAATATATGGCTACTGAAAGTTCAGTGAAAATATAACACCTGGAAATTGTATAAAAAATACAATGGAGAAAAGACAGTCTGTTCAATAAGTGGTGCTGGAAAAACTGGACAGCTACATGTAAAAGAATATTCGAACATTCTCTAACACCATATACAAAAATCAACTCAAAATGGATTAAAGGCCTAAATGTAAGACTGGATACTATAAAATTCCTAGAGGAAAACATAGGTAGAACACTCTTTGACATAAATCGCAGCAATAGGTTTTTGGATCTGTCTCTTAAAGCAATGGAAAGAAAAGCAAAAATAAACAAATGGAATCTAATAAACTTAAAAGCTTTTGCACAGCAAAGGAAACCACAAACAAGACGAAAAGAACCTATGGACTAGGAGAAAGTATTTGCAAATGATGCGACCAACAAGGGATTAATTTCCAAAATATACAAGCAGTTCATGCAGCTCAATATCAAAAAACCAAACAACCCAATCAAAAAATGGGCAGAAGATCTAAATAGACATTTCTCCAAAGAAGATATACAGATTGCCAACAAACACATGAAAGGATGCTCAACATCACTAATCATTAGAGAAATGCAAATCAAAACTACAATGAGGGGGCTTCCCTGGTGGCGCAGTGTTGAGAATCTGCCTGCTAATGCAGGGGACACGGATTCGAGCCCTGGTCTGGGAAGATCCCACATGTCGCAGAACAGCTGGGCCCGTGAGCCACAATTACTGAGCCTGTGCGTCTGGAGCCTGTGCTCCGCAACAAGAGAGGCCGTGATAGTGAGAGGCCCATGCACCGCGATGAAGAGTGGCCCCCACTTGCCACAACTAGAGAAAGCCCTCGCACAGAAACGAAGACCCAACACAGCCATAAATAAATAAATAATTTTAAAAAAAGTCCTCCCCTCTTTCATTAGTGTCTTAAAAAAAAAAAAAAACTACAATGAGGTATCACCTCACACTGGTCAGAATGGCCATCATCAAAAAATCTACAAACAATAAATGCTGGAGAGGCTGTGGAGAAAAGGGAACCCTCTTGCACTGTGGGTGGGAATGTAAATTGATACAGCCACTATGGAGAACAGTATGGAGGTTCCTTAAAAAACTAAAAATAGAAGTACCATACAACCCAGCAATCCCACTACTGGGCATATACCCTGAGAAAACCATAATTCAAAAAGAGTCATGTACCACAATGTTCATTGCAGCTCTATTTACAATAGCCAGGACATGGAAACAACCTAGTATGCTTTTTAAAAAAAGAAATTGACAGGTTTATTCTAAATGTCATGTGGAAACACAAAGGACCTAGACTACGAAAACAACTCTGAAAAGAAGAACAACATTGGAGGATAAGCACTATCTTATTTCGACTCATTTTATTTATTATTTATTTTTTGTGCAAGTATTTTTTGTTTAATTTTTATTTTATATTGGAGTATAGTTGATTTACGATGTTGTGTTAGTTTCAGGTGGATAGCAGAGTGATTCAGTTATACATATATATATATCCATTCTTTTTTCAGATTCTTTTCCCATATAGGTTATTACAGAATATTGAGTAGAGTTCCCTGTGCTATACAGTAGATCCTTGTTGATTACCTATTTTATATATAGTAGTGTGTATGTTTTTTCTTCTTCATTATAACTTTAGTTTTTATTTAGTAGTGTGTATGTTAATCCCTAATTCCTAATTTACCAACACCCCCACCTTTCCCCTTTGGTAACTGTTTGTTTTTGAAGTCTGTGAGTAAAGAGTCATTTTAAATCTACAGTAATCAAGACTCAGTGTAGTATTGGGATGAAGGTAGAAATGTATATCAAATGTATATCAAAGAGTCTAGAAATAGATCCACACATATAGGCAACTTATTTTTGACAAATCTACAAAGGCAGTTCAGTGGAGAAATGATATCTTTTCAACAAGTGGTATTGGGACAAGTGGGTATCCATATGCACAAAAGTAAACTGTATCCATATAATGTACCAGATACAGAAGTCCACTCAAAATGAATCACAGACCTAAATATTAAACCTAGACTATGAAACTTCCAGAAGAAAACACAGGATAAAATTCTTGTGACTCTAGGTTAGGAGAAGATTTCTTAGTTATAACATCAAAAGCAAAATCAAAAACATAAATGAACAAATTGATACACCAGACTTCCTCAAAATTAAACACTTCTATTCTCCCAAAAACACAGTTGAGGGAATTAAAAGACAAGCCATTGACTGGGAGAAAATATTTGCAAATCAGCTATCTGATAAAGGATTTGTATCCAGAATTTAAAAGACTCACAAGGGTCAGTAAGATAAAACAGACATGGCAATAAATAAGTAGGCAAACAATTTGAACAGATCACCAAAGAAGATATACAAATGCCAAATAAGCACATGAAAAGTTGCTCAACGTCATTAATCATAAGGTAAATGTAATCCCACTACACCCCTCTGAGAAGGGCCAAAATTAAAAGGGCTGACCATTCCAAGTCTTGGCAAGGTTTTGGAGGATGGAACGCTCATACACTGCTGGTGGCAGTGAAAAATGGTGAGAACACTTTGGAAAACAGTTTAGCAGTTTCATATATGTTAATCTTACAACTACCATGCAACCCAGCCATTGTAGTCCTAAGTATTCACCCAAGAGAAAGAAAGCGTATATCCAAGCAAAGGCTTAACACGTAAATATTCATAGCGGCTTTTTTTACAAGAGCCTCAAATTGGAAACAAATATCCTTTACCAGGTGCATGGATAAAACAAAGTGTGGTATATCCATTTGATAAAATAGTAGTCAACAATAAAACAGAAGGAACTAGTCATACATGCAACAAATGGGTAAATGTAGAAATAATTAGGTTGAAGAAAACAAGACAAAAGAGAATATAGTATGATTCTATGCACATAAAATTATAGGAAAGGAAAACTAATCTACAGTGACAGAAGACCACTGGTTGCCTGGGAAAGGGGTAGGGTGACATGGAGAAGGAGGCACAAGGGGGCATTACAGAGGGGCACAAAGGAGCTTTTTGTTCATTATCTTGACGGTATGTTCATTATCTTGATGGTAGTATTGGATTCACAGGTGCATACATGTATCAAAACTTATTAGAGCACACAGTTCAAGTATGCACTGTACTGTATGTTAACAAACCTCAAGAAAGAGTTTGAAATATATTTATATATTCATAATTCTTCAATGCAGTTAATCATTTGAAAGATTCCCAAGATTATGCCTTTGTAACACTGACAGATCCACATGGTCTTATCAAATTGGTCCATACTACATATACCCAAGATAGAAATAATCACTTGCAAAGAAATATATCCAAATATTTAGAGAAAGTTGATTTCTATTTCCATCTGAAGTACATGAATAAAAATATTATATCCTAGAGAAATAATCATAATGATATTAAGAGTAAGTGGTTTTTTAAGGGAACATGGCTGAATACCATTATAATAGGGTAAACTCTAGGGTAAAAAACATTTTTTTAAATATTAAGATATTTAAAATATTAAGATCTAGTAACTGACATTTTTACCTAACACTTGGAAACTTGGAAACTAGCTCTTTAAAATTACCTTATATAATGGAAAAGAAAATGTGGTCACCAGGGAAGAACTACATTACAATGCCAGATTGCTAAAAGAATAACCAACTGCATATTTGCATCCTCATCTGAAAGATACATGGGAATCACTGATTATTATTTATACAGTGAGAACAAATTAGGTATATTTATTGCAAATGCATGTTAAAGCCCAGTTTCCTTCTCCAACTGGACTAGTCATTGCTTTTTGGCAAAAAAGTCTTCTTTAAGATGGGCCTCAAGGGCTACTACAAAGCATGTAGCTGCTGATGGAATGACATTCCACCTGCTAAACCTCTTCTTCCATGATGAGATCAAAGTAGCTTGTCTACTTTTACGTTAGTTTATGAACCTCAAGGAGCTATTCCACAAGATGCTTTTGTTCAGATCAATGAACTCACTTGAGTCAGGTGTCATCTCCAGCTGAAGACGCAAAGTGTTGTGGTCTCCTGGAAGCTGCTGCCCTTGAACCTGGAGTAGAAGCTCCAGCGGCCATCAGGACACAGATCCTTAGAAGCTGCCTCCTTCAGACACCTGATATGAGCAAGGCCATTGGCATGAGGAGCTGCACAGGGAGAGACAGATCCAGCAATTACCATGCTTTACTGGTGTAACTGTGGGCCCCGCACCACGCTAGGCAATGGGTTAGTGACAATGACACTGAAACAACTGGATAGTGCTGCGAACGAGGAAAAGGTACAATGAGCTTCCCACCAGGGCCTTTTTCTTCTCCTTTCCTCATATGTCCCCTAAGAACAAAGTGGGAAATGGAATAAGAAGTGGCCTGAATTCATACAAACATTCATGATCCCGGAATAACCACAGGGCCTTCGGCTTATTCATGTGTTATCACTGAATGTTCACAGTGACCCTGTGGGGAAAGCGTTCTTATCCCCATTTTACAGAGGGGAAAGCTGAGGCTCAGAGAGAGTCGTTACCTGTCTCACCTTCCACGCCCCTGCCTTTAGAAGGAAAGTGGCTCGAGGACACCCCTGGAGCAGGACACCGCACCCACTGGGGCCGGGCAGGACCCCAATGGCTTTGCCTACGAGACAGCCCGGGCACCGAGTCCCCAAAGCGGGAAAGAAGTGACCTGGATGTGGATCCCTTTGTCTCCCCACACTGCAGGGTGGTCCAGCCCCCGTCGCGGGTACCCACTCTCCCAACTCAGTTCCAAACACCTAAAGGAGAAACCTGCTCTCCTTGCCAGGCCGCTTCTGTCTCCATTAAAAAGTCGTCAAGGTCGCCTTATTGACGTCACGTTTCTATAGTCTAGTAACCGCCTGGCTCAGGCAGGTCCTCCACCACCTTAAATACCTCCCCACCCTCCTCCACCCCCTTGTCTTTAGCTTAAAGCAAAACACCGTAGCTCTTCAGGCTGCCACTTGGAAAACATACTAATTTGAAGCACTAGACTGGGACCCCGGCAACTGGCAAAAAAATCTGTCCAGTTTCGTGGGACAAAACATGTGCTTGTCGTCAGGAATTGTGTTTGCTTTCAAGACACAGTAGGGGTGTATTATCAGAACACAGAGACCCAGGGAAGTATGTAGGGTTCCTGCAGATGAGTTAGCCCTCCCTCTGAGGGTGAACGTGTACTATCACAGCCCATGCTAAGCAGTTAGCCATCTGTGGCAGAGAACTAAGAACTCTCTATAATCATGTAACCCAATGATCTTGATACATATACAAAAATGTCATTTACAAATCTCAGAGTTATTCCAGGGAGGCAGGCCTAAAACATCATAGTCATTTAATAGGCAGAAACCTGGGTCAATTGAACGATACATTGTTTTTTCCTGGGGAATTCCTAGCCTCCATTCCCAATATTTTCTTCCACGTGGAGGGACAGCCACGGCCAAACCCATGTAACCTCTCTATACACTCACTCCTCTATCTAGAGAATCACTTACCTGATTAGTGAGGCTGGATGAACAAACAGGTTGCACAGCCCAGGCCCTCTCCCTTCAAAGTTCTTGAACCAACCTGCCCTTATGGAGCACATGTTTACTCTGCCCTCAGGAGTGGGTCTACAAATAGATCCACAGCTCCTTTCCCTTTTCTGTGTCTCGCCGGGTCCCAAACTATTCCTATGGTCTTGCTCTAAAATGACTGAGTCTTT
Source organism: Balaenoptera musculus (assembly GCF_009873245.2). Lineage (NCBI taxonomy): Eukaryota > Metazoa > Chordata > Mammalia > Artiodactyla > Balaenopteridae > Balaenoptera > Balaenoptera musculus. The sequence goes on from NW_023503228.1 coordinate 6,706, forward strand.
AAGGGGCCTTGAAAATACACCCCTTCTCCATATCTTGACTCTAAACCAACTAAGAAATATGAAAAATAAGGTGAAAATACATCAACTTTATTCCTTATAAAGGTGATATTGTAGAATGTGGCTCAGATTTCCACAAGGGTAGTGGTCTTCGTATTAATGAACCCCAGAACTGCACAGACGTATCCACCCAGCAGTGCTGCACTGGGACAGTCAGAAAGGACCAGGACTGCAATGCATATGTCTCTGAGGTCTGGTGAAGGCATCCTATGTGTACTCAAGAAGAGTGGCTTCCTTGCAGGCTATCCCTGTAGCAGGAGAAAGTATTTCAGGACACCTTTGAGAAACCCTTCGCAAAATGAATAAACAGCCCTGTTCTGACTGCGTACTCACCAAGCCACCTTCTGAGGATACAGCTTTCCACGTGTCTCAGGGAGCAGTTTGTAGCAATACCCTCTCCTTCCCTTCACAAGCATGACTGCAGTGGAGCCTCGTCTTGTGGAAGGGATTGGAGTTAATTTCCAAATTGCAAGATTAGGATGAAATCATATGTCATGAAAATTTCTCTTGGAAGTCCCCTCAAGAAGGAATCGAGGAAATGTTCAAAAACTATATCCACACATAAACCAAAACACACATTATAGGCAGGCAACTATAGATAAAACGTGCAACAAAATGAGTGTATTTCACATAAGGATATATGCATATGTAATAAAACTATAAAGAAATATATAAAGAATGAAAAATCCAAATTCTTATTAGTGGTTACTCCTGGATAAGAAGGAGGCTAATGAGTCAGAAAAGTACTTCAAATGAGTTTCAATTGTATATGTAATGTTTTATTATTTAATATTGGGTATATAGAAGTATGTTATATTATCTTTATAATTTGTGCCTGAAATATTTCTTTTTTTTTATAGCATTTTTTATTAAATTTATTTATTTATTTATTTATGGCTGTGTTGGGTCTTCGTTTCTGTGCGAGGGCTTTCTCTACTTGTGGCAAGCGGGGGTCACTCTTCATTGTGGTGCGCGGGCCTCTCACTATCGCGGCCTCTCTTGTTGCGGAGCACAGGCTCCAGAAGCGCAGGCTCAGTAATTGTAGCTCACGGGCCCAGTTGCTCTGCAGCATGTGGGATCCTCCCAGACCAGGGCTCGAACCTGTGTCCCCTGCTTTGGCAGGCAGATTCTCAACCACTGCGCCCCCAGGGAAGCCCCTGAAATATTTCTTAACAAGCAATGTTTCTATGACCTTTAATTCTGATTTTAAAAATGATTCATATTAATTTAGACATTGTGGAAAATAGAGTTAAGTCCAGAATGAAATATAATCAGTAACCCTACCACTCATTAATTAAAAAAAAAAGTAGTATCCTCTCCTTGCACTTCCTTCCATTATATTCTCTATGCATGCATTTAGAATGTATACTCATTACATGTGGGTTTTTCTACATACCTAGAGACTCAACGTTCACCAAAGATCATAAAATCAGTTATTAAATGATCCCAAGTATACAAGCAACTCCGTCTGACTCTAAATTCCCTGTCCCTAACCACTGAAATATATAATATTTTTTCTGTGTTAGGGCTGAGGCCAGCACAGGGGAGGTGACAACTGTGGTACTGTAAAGAAGGACTGATCTGGTATATGGGACCCAGGTGTTCTGATTTCAGTCTGTAGTACAGCAGCCCCATCTTAATACTCTGTTATGCTGTACTGTCTCCATTCTGGGGCTCAAAAGAAGGTTGTTACTCAAGTCTCAAAATAGAAGGGAAAAAGATCGCAAAGAACATCAATTAAAAAGTAAAGAGGGGATGATTTGCTCCCTTATTTCCACCATCCTCAGGTAATTCATACTACAAAGAAATATCAGCAAATCTTATCCTTCATATAAATATGTATGCATTTCCTTTCCTGCTGCTTCAGTCTGATTGATCTGTATGAGATGTTCATTTTTAAGTCATCTCTTTGTGAGGGGAAGAACATAGGGGAGATGATACATATATTTGCTAAAATATTATGTATCAGATGCTTTCTAAAGGTTTGCTCCTTCTCCTCCTAACAGCTCTCTGAGGTAAATATCAATATGCCCATTTTACAGGTGAGCAATTTCAGGCTCACAAAGGGTAACTCACTACTATAGTGTCACACATATCTATTCAGAGGAAGGAATGGAGTTCTACAAATTTATATATATTATACATGTATTTTATATATATATATATATCAAAAAACATGTTCGTTTACCTATTTTTTGTCAAGTTATTACATTATACATATTTTTAAGCAACTTATCTTTTTCCGTCAGCATGATAGCCCAGGATACCAATTTGCATTCCTTTGGTTAGTAACTTGGCATATATTTTTAAAGTTTAATGATATGTATATTATTTGTTATATGATTTACCTAATCATACCATCTGACCATTTCTCTATTCATTAGTAAGACTTCATTCTGTATCAAGGATATTAAGTGGGGTAGGTAAGGTTTTGTATTAAAGTACCAGTAGAACAGAACAACAATCATTCTAAATAAAATTAAAAGAGAGAAGTAAAACAGACAGTCTAGTGTAAGAGAATATAACTTCTGTATGTTTATAAACAATATGACAGAATTGAACACAATAGATCAAAGACATTGATCATATCAGTAAATGGAAATGTGCTTAACTCACTTATTAAAAGAAAAATGTTTTCGTATGGCCTATTGAAGCAAAATCCAAAAATATGCTTTTGCAAGAGATATACTTAAAGGAATTCAGATAGGTTAAAAATGTAAAAAATAAGGAAATACATATTAGGCATTGCCAATAACAAGAAAGTTATAATCTTGATATTTAAAAAACCAGAACTGAGACCAAAATGGATTCAGAAAGACAAAATAACACAGTTGCTATTGCTAAAGGCTAAAATTCAGAAGGAAGATATGAAATATTAACGCTTATATAACCAATCACACAGCAGAACTATTCATAGAGCAAAAACTACAGTATGTACAAGGGATACAGGAAGAAATGTACTAATAATAGATGATTCTATCATACTTCCCTTAATCCAAAATAGTCAAGTGGAGAAATATTTACTCATTGCAGAGAAGACTTAAACAACATAATCCTAAGAGTAGATCTGATAGATGAACATACTGAATTGTGAAGCCTATTAGACAATACGGTTACTTTTTAGATGAACATGGAACATTCATGAAAATTGATTCTATCTGAGGCTGGTAAACAAATCTTGGGCCCAAATAGACATACAGATTAAAATTGCAGAATTCAATGAGGATAATGATAATGAAAACACAACATATCAGAATCCAACTGTTACAGCAGGCAGGAAGCTAGACATGAGCAGAGAAATGGGGGCAGGGGCCAGGTGGCAGTAAATCACGCATCCTGTAAACAGCAGGGGTCCACGGGCAGACAAAGAAAAGCAGGAACCTCCAGACTGACGGGAAACCACACCTTTGGGGTGATAAGTGTTCTGGAAGCAGACAAAGAAAGGCTGGGAAAGATGGGAATCTCTTACATCTGAATATAACCTGTTGCTCATTATGCTCTCATTACAATAAAATTAGCATTACACATAAGAAGTACCCACCATGTACTATACATAGAGAATCCTAAAGATGCTACCAGAAAACTACTAGAGCTAATCAATGAATTTGGTAAAGTAGCAGGATACAAAATTAATGCACAGAAATCTCTTGCATTCCTATACACTAATGATGAAAAATCTGAAAGTGAAATTAAGAAAACACTCCCATTAACCATTGCAACAAAAACAGGAAAATATCTAGGAATAAACCTACCTAAGGAGACAAAAGACCTGTATGCAGAAAATTATAAGACACTGATGAAAGAAATTAAAGATGATACAAATAGATGGAGAGATAGACCATGTTCTTGGATTGGAAGAATCAACATTGTGAAAATGACTATACTACCCAAAGCAACCTACAGATTCAGTGCAATCCCTATCAAGCTACCAATGGCATTTTTCACAGATCTAGAACAAAAAATTTCACAATTTGTATGGAAACACAAAAGACCCCGAATAGCCAAAGCAATCTTGAGAAAGAAAAAGGGAGCTGGAGGAATCAGGCTCCCTGACTTCAGACTATACTACAAAGCTACAGTAATCAAGACAGTATGGTACTGGCACAAAAACAGAAGTATAGATCAATGGAACAGGATAGAAAGCCCAGAGATAAACCCACTCACATATGGTCACCTTATCTTTGATAAAGGAGACAAGAATATACAGTGGAGAAAAAGACAGCCTCTTCAATAAGTGGTGCTGGGAAAACTGGACAGCTACATGTAAAAGAATGAAATTAGAACACTCCCTAACACCATACACAAAAATAAACTCAAAATGGAGTAAAGACCTAAATGTAAGGCCAGACACTATCAAACTCTTAGAGGAAAACATAGGCAGAACACACTATGACATAAATCACAGCAAGATCCTTTTTGACCCAGCTCCTAGAGAAATGGAAATAAAAACAAAAATAAACAAATGGGACCTAATGAAACTTAAAAGCTTTTGCACAGCAAAGGAAAGCATAAACAAGACAAAAAGACAACCCTCAGAATGGGAGAAAATATTTGCAAATGAAGCAACTGACAAAGGATTAATCTCCAAAATTTACAAGCAGCTCATGCAGCTCAATATCAAAGAAACAAACAACCCAATCCAAAAATGGGCAGAAGACCTAAATAGACATTTCTCCATAAAAGACATACAGATGGCCAAGAAGCACATGAAAAGCTGCTGAACATCACTAATTATTAGAGAAATGCAAATCAAAACTACAATGAGGTATCACCTCACACCAGTTAGAATGGGCATCATCAGAAAATCTACAAACAATAAATGCTGGAGAGGGCGTGGAGAAAAGGGAACCCTCTTGCACTGTTGATGGGAATGTAAATTGATACAGCCACTATGGAGAACAGTATGGAGGTTCCTTAAAAAACTAAAAATAGAACTACCATACAACCCAGCCATCCCACTACTGGGCATATACCCTGAGAAAACCATAATTCAAAAAGAGTCAGGTAGCACAATGTTCATTGCAGCTCTGCTTGCAATAGCCAGGACATGGAAGCAACCTAAGTGTCCATCAACAGATGAATGGATAAAGAAGATGTGGCACATATATACAATGGAATATTACTCAGCCATAAAAAGAAACGAAGTTGAGTTATTTGTAGTGATGTGGATGGACCTAGAGTCTGTCATACAGAGTGAAGTAAGTCAGAAAGAGAAAAACAAATACTGTATGCTAACACATATATATGGAATCTAAAAAAAAGGTCATGAAGAACCTAGGGGCAAGATGGGAATAAAGACGTAGACCTACTAGAGAATGGACTTGAGGATACGGGGAGGGGGATAGGTAAGCTGGACAAAGTGAGAAAGTGGCATGGACATATATACACTACCAAATGTAAAATAGATAGCTAGTGGGAAGCAGCCGCATAGCACAGGGAGATCAGCTCTGTGCTTTGTGACCACCTAGAGGGGTGGGATAGGGAGGGTGGGAGGGAGGGAGACGCAAGAGGGAAGAGATATGGGGATATATGTATATGTATAACTGATCTACTTTGTTATAAAGCAGAAACTAACACACCATTGTAAAGCAATTATACTCCAATAAAGATGTTAAAAAATAAATAAATAAAATAAAATTAACATTTGAACTGGGTCATATTTAATTCTGCATGCTCTTGTAAGTCAGCAAAATATTCCATATATCATTTCAGTTGTCACTTACTTTTTAACTTGATTTTTAATTTCTAAAATTGTTGCCAAACACAAAACAGAGGTTGGAAAATGGTATATGGGAAGCTGCAGAGATGAAATAAGCTTATTTCATTTGGCATAAAGATGAATACCCAAACAAATTCTTCATAGCTAAAAGTGTCCAAATCTATTGTTTTCATTTTGTAGTCAAGGCTTCTGGAAAAAATATGCTAACGGATTCCTAATTACCCAAATGCCCCATATCTGTTTCAGTAAGTATCATTATACATTATGGAAATTTTTCTCAGTGACAGAGAAGGACATCCTGGCTGAACATCCCCCTGCCCATGACACAGAGATGATGGTCTCAAGCTATCTTGAAGGCGCTGCAGCCCACTTTATCTGTTACTAATATTAATGGAGGACAAAACTTAATATTCTGTTTGCTCTGTATTTGTTAAATTACTTCTTCCCTTCATTAAAATGGATGGCCCATTAAAAAAAAAAAAGGAGTACCCATCATGCACTGACACCTCTGATCTAAGCTAAATAAGGGCAAAAATTCCTCTTCCCCTCAGGAAGATGGAGCTGGGATGAAAATCGGGGAATACGACCCCCAAACTCCTCCTTCCCCAGTGAATATTCCGCCCCTTCATTTGTATGCCCCTCATAACCGGCTTGCTAAAGAATCCCAGGGCAGCAGCTGCTCACCTGTCTGCCCACTCTCCCTCTGAGAGTGTATTCTTGCTTAAATAAATTCTCACCTTACTTTCTTAACCTCCCTGCTTCGTCTCTGAATTCTTTCGTGATGAGGCAAGAACCTCAAATTCACCGGGATCATAACTAAAGCAGCAATGAGCAACACTAGTACCCAGAATGAATCCTCTGAAAACATTCCCAACTAAAAGGAACCAGGGTTCCTTGGAAGAATGTCTGATTCTAGGTTTGCGTATGGATTGTACCAGATGAGTCTGGACCAAACTCTCATACCAGAAAGCACATTAAAGACACAAAAGTCAACCAGAAGGGGCTCGCATAGGCTAAAGATGGAACAATTTGAATGTCAAATAAAATAATGACTGCAATGCATTAAAACATACCAAATATAGAAAAATCTAAAGCTCATAATGATGCCAAAAGCTCAGCTTCTCTGTACACCAGTGCCGAATCAAATCTTGGAGACAGAGTTTTGGGTGAAGTAGAAAAGAATAGCTTTATTACTTTGCCAGGCAAAGGGGGACACAGCAGGCTCCTGCCTGGAGAAACTATGTATCCCAACTTGGAGAAGATAGTGAGAAGCTTTATAGTAATGGTTCAAAAAGGGCGTGATCAGCTTGTGGACATTTTTCTGATGGGTTGGTGGTGAGGTAAGTAGGAGTCAGCATCATCAACCTTCAGGTTCCAACTGGTCTGGGGTCTACATGCTTGTGGGCAGCACACCATCATTAATCATTAACTTCTCCCACCTTGATGGGGTTTCAGTGTCTGCAAAACAGCTAAAAGATACTGTTGTGTGTATCCCTTGATGGGGGACCAAGACCTTGCCCCAAGGCTGCACTATTGTTTCTCTCGACAGTTTGTTTCTCCCTGGTCTCGCATCCCCTCCCTTCCCTAATTAACAACTGCTTCAATCTGCCTGTTGGAATTCAGGGAAGGTCATGGAGGCTGAATGAAGCCTATTTCCTGTAATCAAAGAAAAAGGGGACACAGAAAGGCTTTTGTGCCCAGGAGCTCCATAGGGCTCTGCTCGGTATCAATAATGACATGCTAATGGGAAAAAATTCCATGAAAACCAACTTATTGCTCACCTTTGGAGCATCCTAAGGAAACAGCTTGTTATTCTGAAAAGTGAAAATATTGTAAAAGAATTAAACATTCATCCTATCTTCCTGTGTAAACTAATAGTTGATGAGGGAAATTCCTTTTATAAAAGAATTCCAGTTAACAAATGCATAATAAATTTTGCAGTCTTTAATGAAATGCAGATTTGACAACAATCTTTGGAGGCCACAAACTTGAGGTGAAAAACACATAGGAAATGTTACAATGGCTCTAACAGGCTGACAACACATGAACCCAGTGATCAACCTTAGTGTCACAACTGGAGAGATAACTAGACACAATGAGCCTCCTGGTGTAAGGCTCTGGAGTAAACAACACCAGATCTGAGGTATTCTTGCCAAGAATCTGAATTGGACCTAGCCTCTGAATCTAATCACCAATGTAATGGAAAAGGGGGAGGGGACAGAACAACATAAACAACACGATAGGGATACAGTCAGCAGACTCTAGAATGCAAACTCCACAGAACAAAAGATGTAGCTTCTTATGCAAACAAACTGGAAGGTGTGATGGTTAATTTCATGTGTCAAACTGATTGGGCCATAGAGTGCGTAGACATTTGGTCAAACATTATTCTGTGCATCTGTGGGGATGTTTCCGGATGAGATTAACATTTGAACGGGTGCACTGAGTAAAGCATATTGCCGGCTGGTTCCTGCATTTTGACTAAATGAAAAATTGGCTCTTCTTGGGTCTCGAGCTTACTGGCTTTTGGACTGGAACTTACACCATCACCTCTCTTGGGTCTCTAGCTTGCTGACCATAGGTCTTGGGACTTCTAAGACTCTATAATGACCTGAGCCAATTCCTCAAGTCAGTCTACCCCCGCCCCCCCATATATATACTATTGGTTCTGTTTCTGACTAATACAGATTTTGGTACCAAAAGTGGTTCTAAAGGAAGAGAAATTTAAGCATGAGTTTTGTGAATTGACCTTGGATTTCTGGAATTGGCTCTCTAATCTGACCAGATTTAAAGGTGCTATGGACTGTATTTCCAGTAGTAAAGAGAGCTCTGATAGTCCATGGTGTGATCTGGGAATAGATATAACCCAAATGTCACCACTGTAGACACCTAATCAACCACTTATAAGAAGAAAGGATGTGGGTGACTGTGTATATGATACTTTCAAAAATTTTTGCAAAATAACAAATATAATGAGATTGGCCGATTGCTCCTAATGTCACTAGACGAAATGGAGAAAGAAAAGGATGAGCTCAGGGATTGGAACTCCCAGCTCAAGCACTTCATAAATGATCTGTAAGCTTCCATTTGTGCCCTGAAGGCGACCATTATTTCCTGTAGCCACAAGGTGAGATTGCTGAAAATCAAATGCAAAACCTCATCCTGAGAAAAGGCAAGCCACTGACTGAAGGGAAATATTGGTAAATCATGTATCTGATAAAGGACTTGTACACAGAGTAAAGAATCAAAAGTCAATAAGAAGAAAACAGACACACTCATAGATAAATTGACAAAGGATCTCAAGAGATACTTCATCAAAGAAGATATAGTCATGGCAAAGAAACACATGAAAATATGCTCATCATTATCATCATTGAGGAACTGTAATTGAAAACTACAATTAGGTACCACTACACCTGACAGGGAATGGTCACGAGGAAAAAGACTGACCAAATCAAGTTTTAGCAAGGTTGTGGGGAATGGAACTCTCACACACTAATGGTGGCAATGAAAATTGTGTGACCACCTTGGAAAACAGTTTGTTTCTTACAATGTTAATCTTTCATCTACCATATGATCCAGCTGTTGCACTGGTAAGGATGTATTCTAGAGGAGGAAGGCATATGTCCATGCCAAGACTTATACACCAGTGTTCACAGCAGCTTTATTTAAGAGAAACCCAATTTGGAAACAACCCAAATGTCCCTCAAGAGGTGAATGAATAAAGCAAATGTGGCATATCCATATACTGTATTATTACGCAGCAATAAAAAAAACTATTGACACACGCAACAAAATAGATAAATCAAAAAATAAATAGGTGTCCAGTTTCTAGCCTGACGTGTAAGGAGCTTCAAAGTCGGCACTCCATCCTAACAAGTAAAAAGCCAAACAAACTGAAAAAACAACTCTTCTCAGATCTATCAGAGAAGTGAGGTCACAAGGCAAATTTGTCTCCAAAATTGAATACAGAGAATACAACCTACCAGAGCAAAAACTCATCAGCAGAGACCTCCGTGGGAACCAGTATCAGTGTAGGAAAACCCAAAATGTAAGTGTTGGGGTCTCTTGGAAGCCGCTGCCTTTGAACCTGGAGTAGAAGCTCCAGCAGCCATCAGGACACAGATCCTCAGAACCTGCCTCCTTCAGACACTTGATATGAGCAAGGCCACCAGCATGAGGAGCTGCACAGGGAGAGACAGATCCAGCACATGTTATAATGTCCTTCTCACAAGGCCCTTTCCTTCTCCTTTCCTTGTTTGTACCCTAAGAACAAAGTGGAAAAGGAATAAGAAGTGGCCTGAATTCATGCAAACATTCATGATCCTGGAATAACAATAGGGCCATCGGCTTACTCATGTGTTATCATTCAATGTTCTCAGCAATCCTGTGGGTAAACCATTCTTCTCCCCATTTTACAGAGGGGGAAGCTGAGGCTTAGAGAGAGTTATTACCTGTGTCAACTACAAATTGGCACTTGCCATGGTCACTTGCCATCTACCTCTATAAGGATTAAATCAGTTGCCACTGCAGCTGATTACCTTCAACACCCCCTGAAAGGAATTCAGGGTGGAGATCAGGAATGAGGCACTCTGTGCTCTGAGAAAAACTGGCAGAACAGGTCTTCAGATAGTTAGGTATTTTCAGGAGCTGATTTTATGAGCCCAATTCTTGCATCTCCTCATCTCTAGAAAAGCACTAAATTCCTTCATGGTGACCTCTGCTCCTCGTGACTAGCAGTAACCCTCGCGAGACCTGCAAAAAAAAAATATGTGCTTTATTGCATGTACTCCCCCTTTTCCAAAATCACATATATACTGACCTTCCCCCCTACCTCTTTGGAGCAGTTTCTCAGAGCTATCTGAAATGCTGTCTCCCGGGCTATAGTCCTCATTTTGCCCCAAATAAAACTTAACTTGCAACTCTCACGTCGTGCACTTTTTTTAAGTCGATACCTGTCTCACCTCCTGTGCCCCTCCTTTAGAAGGAAAGTGGCTCCTGGACACCCCTGGAGCAGGACACCACACTCATTGGGGCCAGGAGGGACCCCAATGGCTTTATCTTCGAGACAGCGGAGGCACCGAGCCCCAAAGCGGGAAAGAGGTGACCTGGATGTGGATCCCTTTGTCTCCCCACACCCCAGCGTCGTCCAGCCCCCACCGGGGACCCACACCCTCAGCTGAGTCCCAAACACCTGAAGGCGGGAGCTGCTCTTTTCCCCAGTTTATGTCTGTCTCCCTTAAAAAGTCGTCACGGTCGCCGCTATGACGTTAGGTTTCCACAGCAACCGCGATGCGCAGCCCTGTCCTCCACACTGAAATGCCTCCTATGTTGTAGCCATCATTTACAGTCTTGAGAAGCTGCATCCTCTCAGCCACACAACACCACGGGTTCTGTCATCTGCATGAGGAGCTCTGCACTGGGACATAAAAATCCGTGAATACCCAGCACATGTTTGACACATCCTCATCCATCCATCTATTCATCCAGTTAACAGGCATTAAGACCAAACTTTACACGATCTCTTTGGTTAAGTTTTAGGCTTCTCCAGAATGGAAACAAGGAATTAAAGTGTGGAAAGGCAGGTGTGGTAAGCTCAGTTGTTAACTCTAGGAAGAGATGGCTCCTTCCCATTAAGATTTCAACCTGCTCAAGTTTCTTATAATTGATGATTTTAAAATATGCTTTAAGCCCTATCCCCCTCTCCACATCTCTAGTTACTGTCCTCTTTACATAGATTCTCCCCTTGCACCGAAGTTCTACCAACAATTCTGCACACTCAGTTCACATCTCCCTGCACCTCCCTTCCAACTCTGCCTTCATCCCTCATCTAACAGGGCTGTGTTCCCCCACGCTTCCACTGACATTACACTTGCCAACTCAACCACCACTTATTTGTCACACTTATACTGTAGATCCAGAATGTCGAAATAATTTTTCAAATAGAGACAAATAGGTATTTCCTCAAGAGAAAAGGATTTCCCTTCCACAGGGCAGAATTCAAACACTTGCGTATAGACAAGGAATTACATTACAGGGCAATCAGTTACCGAAAAGCTCAAGCTGTAACATACCTTCCATGGAGTTAGAGTTAGATAACATGAAGGCTGTGCTTTTGACAATTGGCTTTCAAATGACGCACACATTTTCTCGGATATATCTCATAATTTTACTTCACTGAAATGGATTTTGCAAATATGTTAAGTGCAAGTTAACAATAATTATTTTTATGGTCACTTCAAAAACCTTTGTTTTATCTGTTTATTTCTTTCTCAAGGGATTACCAACTATGGAATAAAATTGTCTGAAATTATATTGTTGTTCCAAGCTCTGCCATGAAAATATATTGTCTGAAAGCACTGTGTGATATACCATACTTGGACAATATATTGGTAGGTATAGGGAACTCTTTTGCAGTTTCCTGACTGTTAAGTCAAAATTCTCTTACTGCATTGTAGAAATTATGATGTTTGACTTTCTTTTGGGATGTATCCATTAAGTAAGAAAAAAAAAACCAACCTACAAAATCCATATACATCAGTCCATACTGATATCAATAAATGTTTGAATTAATAAAGAAATGGGTGATGAGAGTAACTGTCTTTATCAAATAATTCCAGATAATACATGTTGATACCCTGCCTCTCTGAAGTGAACCTGAAATCTGCCTTCCACCTCTGAGGGTAGAGCAGACTTAGTGACTCACTTCTGAAGAACAGAGGAGGAAAATGGAAAACAGTTACTGTACACTGGAGAAACTGGGCAAACAGCACCTTAACCCACTGATGAAGGTCAACATCTCCAGTGACCCAGTGATGTCACTTGAGTACCATGTCCTCCCAGATATGATGTGATGGGAAGGGCTCTTCAACTCTGTGGTATTCTTTCTCAAAACAAACAACCACAGTCTAGTCACAAGTAAACTAACAAACTGCCTGTACTCCTCAAGACTGTCAGGGTCATGAAAACAGTGTGGCAGCTCCTCAAATGGTTAAACAGAGAGTCACCATATGACTCAGCAGTTCCACTCCTAGGTACACAGCTAAGAGCAATGACAACATATTTTTACATAAAAACTTGTACACAAATGTATGTAGCATCATTATTCACAGCAGCCAAAAGTGGAAACAACCCAAATGTCCACCAATGAAAGAATGGGTAAATAAAATGTGGTGTACTATTTGGCAATAAAAAGGAATGAAGTACTGATACATGTCATAACATAGATGAACATTGAAAACATGCCAAGTGAAGGAAGCCAAATATGCAAAAGACCACATAGTATATGATTCTATCTATATGCAATGTCCAGAAAAAGGCAATTAGTATAGCTGTACCCAAGGAATTCCCCGCTTTACACCCAGACTTCCAAAAGGCTCTTTGTTGTGGCTTTTTGCCACAGCCCCTCCCTCCCACTTTCCTGTCTTGCAATGTTCAAGTTGCAGTTCAGGCGTCTGTCACCAGGTGGCACTAAAGAATCGCCATTTGCAAATTTCTTACAAACAAGTTTATTCAAACAGCAACGAAAAATACAGTACCTTCCCTTAACATTCAGCCTATGAATATATGTACAGAATGATTCTAATTCTGTCTGAAAACACTGCTAGGTGCAAAAGAAGATTGTGAAAGCATGTACTCCAGAGCCTGCACACGATGGAACACCAAGTGGCAGCAGCGAAACTTGGCAGTTGGTGGGCAGGCAAAGGGCAGGAAGGAGGTGACTGAGAGAGGATGGGGCTTTGGATCGTGGTGTGGGCAGCCTGTACAGTAGTGTTCTGTGTCCTGACAGGGGATGACAGAGTGTGTGAGACAAAGACTAGGCAGCCTGTACAGCCTGTAGGGTTATGGGGGTTAACACGTGTTCTCTGGTAGGAACCCTCTGTAGAGTCCACAAAGTACATCAGCAGACATTAATGAGGGAAGAGATAAATCAGTGCACGCGACATAGATTTGCAGTCAACAGCAGATGGAACTGCTTCAACATAAGTAGAAATTCTCCAAATAGAATTGCTATCATAGTAAACAGTTTCATATTTTACTCTTTCCAAATATACGCTTTTTCATTTGAAAAGAACAAAAATGGAGATGGATACGATGCCACCTGACATCTGTCATCTTCCTCACCCGGAAGGGTTGCTGAGTGAGTACCCGCGGGGCCACAATAGCAGGGAATGTGATCCGACCATTTCTCCAGCCCTGGAAGCCCATCTTCTAAAAGGGAGGCTGCTCTGTGTCCTCTAGAGAAGGTGAGGGATAGAACCTCATCCCATCCTGCCACTTACTGGAGAGCTGACCTAGGCTCTGTCAGCCTGAGCTTGGGCATCTGTGACGTGAGACTCATGATACCTGTGTCACAGAGCTGTCCTGAGGGGTGAATGAGAAAACCTGCCCAAAGTATATGGCATATTGTGGGACTTCAAAGTCTCTCTAAAAGTCAAGACTCAGTAGCAGGGGCTGGCTGAGCCTTAGGGCTAAGGCAGGCACTGTGGAAAGGTGTTTTTCATTGTTTCTCCTAATGAGAATATAGATATCTTTATGAAGGAAGCAAATCTCTCTCTGGTATGCCTTGAGTTCAAAGTTTTAAAGACAGAAGGATCTCTAGTTTCTTGGGAGACTCAGAAGCTCCTAAGAGCTGCCCAACATCGTGCCTCTGAGCAGACCCTAATCCAGTTCCCCACGCTGGGAAGACAGGCTTGCCTTTGATTCACCTGGTGAGCTCAGTGAGAGGTGGCACCAGGGCAGCAAGCTGTGGTGTTTGCCTAACTGCTGCTCCTGGACTGCTCCGCATGTTAATACGTTTATAGGAAAATTCTGAACCCGACCCACAGCCACCAGGACAGGGCTCCTCAGATCATGTCACACCAGGATTTCAGCCACCTGCTGCCTCCCTGAGAGGCAAAAATCCAAGAAGCACTAGCGTTTTTGGACACAATTGTCCATTCTTTAATTATTAATAACTAAAAATTTATATTATAATCCATCCTGTTTATTGAAAGTGTTTCATTAACTCTACTGTGAAGTAAGAAGGTAAGAAGATAAGGAAGGAAATGAACATGTAGGAAAATTCAAGGGTTAAATCTGAGATGAGATTGCTCCTTCATATTAAATTTTAAACTTGCTCAAACTTCATGGCGTTGAAGATTCAACAACAACAACAACAGCAAAAAACCCTCTTAGGGCCCCTAACCCTTATGCAGACACAGGTGTCTCTCTTTCCTTCTCTCTCTCTCCCTCTTCCCCTTCAAAATATAAGTTCCACAAAGAGAAATGATTAAGCTTAGTGAGGAAGGCATGTCAAAAGGCAAGACAGGGCAAAAACTAGGCCTTTTGTACCACACAGTTAGTCAAATTGTGAATTAAAAAGAAAACTTCTTGAGGGAAATTAAAAGTGCTACTCCAGTGAACACACAAAGGACAAGAAAGCAAACCAAACTTATTGTGGATGTGAGGAGAGTTTTAGTACTCTGGAGAGAAGATGAAACCAGCCACAACATTCTCTTAAACCAAAGCCTAATCCAGAGTGAGGCTTTAATTCTCTGCAATTCTACAAAGGCTGTGAGAGGTGAGGAAGCTGCAGAAGAAAAGTTTCAAGCTAGAATAGGTTGGTTCATGAGGTTTAGGGAAAGGAGCCATCTCCATAACATCAAAGTGTGAGATAAAGCAGCAAGTGCTGATGTAAAAGCTGCAGCAAGTTATCCAGAAGATCTAGCTAAGATAATTAATGAAGGTGCCTACACTAAACAACAGATTTTCCATGTAGACAAAACAGCCTTATATTAGAAGAGGATGCCATCTAGGACTCTCATGGCTGGAGAGGAGAAGTGAACGCCTGGCTTCAAAACTTCAAAGGACAGGCTGGCTCTCTTGTTATGGGCTAATTCAGCTGGTGACTTTAAATAGAAGTCAACGCTCATTTACCATTCTTAAGATCCTAGGGCACTTAAGAATTATGCTAAATCTACTCTGTGCTCTATAAATGGAGCAACAAAGACTGAATGACACATCTGTTTACAACATGGTTTACTGAATATTTTATGTCCACTGTTGGGACATATTGCTCAGAAAAAAAAAGAATTATTTCAAAATATTACTGCTCATAGACAACTCACATGCTCACCCAAGAGCTCTGATGTAGAGGTATAGTGAGATTAATGTTTTCATGCCTGCTAAAATTACATCCATTCTGCAACCCACAGATCAAGGAGTAGTTTTAACCCTCATGTACTGTTATTTAAGAAATACACTTCATAAGGCTATAGCTGCCATAGACAGTGATTCCTTTGATGGATTTGGGCAAAGTAAATTGAGAATCTTCTGGAAAGGATTTACCATTCTAGATGTCATTAAGAACATTATTGGTTCATTGAAAGACGTCAAAATATCCACATTAACGGGAGTTTGAAAGAAGTTGATGGATGACTTTGAGGGATGCAGGACTTTAGTGGAAGAAGTAACTGCAGATGTGGTGGAAAGAGCAAGAGAATTAGAATTAGAAGAGGAGCCTGAATACGTGATTGAATTGCTGCAATCTCATGATGAAACTTTAACCGACGAGGAGCTGTTTCTTATGGATGAGAGAAGAAAGTGGTTTCTTGAGATGGAATCTACCCCTGGTGAAGATGCTGTGAAGATTGTTGAAATGATAACAAAGGATTTAGAATATGACATAAACTTAGTTGATAAAAAATGTGGCAGGCTTTGAGAGGACAGACCCAATTTTTTCTTAAACATGTTTATTGGAGTATAATTGCTTTACAATGGTGTGTTGGTTTCTGCTGTGTAACAGTGAATCAGCTATACATATACATATGTCCCCATATCTCTTCCCTCTTGCATCTCCCTCCCACCCTCCCTAACCCACCCCTCTAGGTGGTCACAAAGCACCGAGCTGATCTCCCTGTGCTATGTGGCTGCTTCCCACCAGCTATCTATTTTACGTTTGGTAGTGTATATATGTCCATGCCACTCTCTCACTTCGTCCCAGCTTACCCTTCCCCCTCCCCGTGTCCTCAAGTCCATTCTCTATGTCTGCGTCTTTATTCCTGTCCTGCCCCTAGGTTCTTCATGACCTTTTTTTTTTTTTTTTAGATTCCATATATATGTGTTAACATATGGTATTTGTTTTTCTCTTTCTGACTTACTTCACTCTGCAGGACAGACTCTAGGTCCATCCACCTCAATACAAATAACTCAACTTCGTTTCTTTTTATGGCTGAGTAATATTCCATTGTATATATGTGCCACATCTTCTTTATCCATTCATCTGTCGATGGACACTTAGGTTGCTTCCATGTCCTGGCTATTGTAAATAGAGCTGCAATGAACATTGTGGTACATGACTCTTTTTGAATTATGGTTTTCTCAGGGTATATGCCCGGTAGTGGGATTGCTGGGTCGTATGGTAGCTCTATTTATAGTTTTTAAGGAACCTCCACAGTGTTCTCCATAGTGGCTGTATAAATTTACATTCCCACCAACAGTGCAAGAGGGT
Organism: Balaenoptera musculus; assembly: GCF_009873245.2. Taxonomy (NCBI): domain Eukaryota; kingdom Metazoa; phylum Chordata; class Mammalia; order Artiodactyla; family Balaenopteridae; genus Balaenoptera; species Balaenoptera musculus. The sequence goes on from NW_023503228.1 coordinate 23,973, forward strand.
TCCCTTTTCTCCACACCCTCTCCAGCATTTATTGTTTCTAGATTTTTTGATGATGGCAATTCTGACCGGTGTGAGGTGATACCTCATTGTGGTTTGGATTTGCATTTCTCTAATGATTAATGATGTTGAGCATCCTTTCATGTGTTTGTTGGCAATCTGTCTATCTTCTTTAGAGAAATGTCTATTTAGCAGACCCCAATTTTGAAAGAAGTTCCACTGTGGGTAAAATGCTGTCAAACAACAGTGCATAGAAATCGTTTCTGCAAAGGAGAGTCCATCGATGCAGCACACTTCACTGTTGTCTCATTTTAAGAAACTGCCACAGCCACCCCAACCTTCAACAACCACCACCCTAATCAGTCAGCAGCCATCAAAACGGACACAAGACCCTCCAACAGCAAAAAGATTATGTCTCACTGAAGTTTCAGATGATTGGTAGCAACTTTCAGCAATAAAGTATTTTTTAATTAAGGTATGTACATTGTTTTTTAGACTTAATGCTATTGTACACTTAATAGTCTATAGTATAGTGTAACCATAACTTTTATAAGAAATGGAAAACCAAAGCACTTGTTTGACTCACTTTATTGCAATATTTGCTATATTGTCGTGGTCTGCAACCAAGCTCACAATATTTCCAAAGTATACCCTTATCTATAATTGAGGCAAGGCTGAGTGAATCAGTAGGAAGAGTAAAGGCCAGGTTCAGAAGACATGGGTTCCAGTCTGGAATCAGCCAATGAGTAGGAGCATGACATGGGGCAGTGTGGGACATTAAGGTCCCAAACCTCAGGTTCCCCATCCCGGGAGTGAGGATTCTCCCCCTCATAGGGTCCTTGTCAGGATTTATTGAAATCACAAGACAGTGAAGGGCACAAAAGTGCCTTAGTCTCAGCCAGGCCTGAAATCTGAGGCTCGGTTTCCTTATCAGTAAAGAATGAATCACAATATGGAGTTTGTAGTTATGTCAAAAGGATTAAATGTTATGTGTAGATTAAAAGGTAAACCAGTGTCATATTATGCACATAATTAATGAGAATATAAAAATGATGATAACTCATCAGGGGTTAATGGAACGTTTTGCTTCCTTCCTTAATTTTTCTTTTACTATTTTCCAAGTTCATTTAAATGTTTTGAAATATATTTAAGAGTATTCCACGCAGCAAATTATTCAAAAACTTTCAAACCTGGAATTTTACCTCTGGAAGGTTCATTTGGTCTTTGCTATGCAAAACTACGCCTGCTAAAAATCACAGACTCTCGTTGTAGTACTCTCATGGGCTCTTGTAGAGGAAGGAGCATCAATCCACAGCCTCCTCAGCTTCTCTGAACTACACGCTCCGATTGCTGTCTGTGGAAGAACTCTGCATTTCCGTTGCTGAACTGACCTGTGTCCCCAGCATCTCTCTCAAAAGTGGCAGAGAGAATCTGAGGCAAATCTTCAGACAAGATATTTGAAAATGTCAGCATCTTAAGTCCACTGTGTGATGCTACAGCCTATGAAACATTGTGAGCTCACAGTCTTTGGTCCCCTTTCACATGAAAAATGTGTCTGGAGATGGTAAAGGTGGTGCAGTTACTAGACGCCTAGTGGTAATCAAACCAGTAGGGTATGTCTGAGACTTCTCATGTGAAGTGAAGTTTAAGCTGAGATCTGAGCCTAAGGAGACTTTAGCCAGCAGAAGAGGAGAGGGTGGAGACTAGCCAGATACAACAGGAAGGAAATACCCTGTAACCTGGTTTATCCATTTGGAAAATCCAGAGCGGCAAGCCCTTACCCAGAAGTTTGTCACTCTGGGAAAAGCTTTGTGAAACTTAACAGGACAGTTGTAGAAAGTACCTGAACCCTTTCTGCCCTCCTTGCTCCCACCTCAGGCCTTTACTGACCACCAGCCCTCTAAGAGGAGTCCTATATTATTACTCTGATTTCTATCTGTGAAACCATAGAGAAGAAGAAAGTTGTTAGGTAAAGCAATTTGAGTATGATTTTTTTTTATGTGTTCTCCCACCACTCACCATGCAAAGCAACTTTTAATAAATTTTTCTTTCCTTTTCCCAAATTTTCCACTGGAGGAAATTCAGAAATTGGAGGTCCATGATAACTGGTGAACATATTGTCAACCAAGAAATGCAGAAGGCTGCAAATAAGAAAAAGAGTTTTTACTTAGGGTCTTATGAATTGTAATTTGGGAGGCACTGATTTGAGTAGCAACTCAAATGTGCTCACGGGGAAACAAAAATGGCAAGAGTTTATAAAGGTGACATATAAAGACTATCCAGAGAAGTTATATAGGTTATCTTTACAGAACTATGATTGGTTCTGGCAGGCATTCAGTCACTTGAGGTACCAGATTGGTTGCCATGCTCTGGTCTCCAGGGAATAACGAAAACAAGTTCCAGTCGGTCTCAGGTTGGCCGGGTCAAAGGTTTATGTTGCATTTGGGGGTAGAAATATGTAAGTCCTACTTCCATACTAGCCTCCTGGCTCCATTTTCAATCCCTTTGACATAAGTAACCACATTTTGTTGTCCATGGTCCACATGTCTAGAATTGCAGCTTAGGCATCACTCAGAAGGAATCTTTGGAAGGATGGAGGGAGCAAGATCTCATTCAGAGTGACATTTCTGGAAGATTTTGTGGCAAAGGAAGCATTAAGGGTAGCCCACATACATTAAAACTAGTGGCAAAAACATTTCTTCTGCCTCTCCCTCCCAACTATGACGGGCAACCCATATGTGTGTAATTGAGAGACAAAAGTAATGTGAAAAAGCATATAGATTTAGAAATATACCGTTACTCCACCTACCTATTATTTTTGTAGTGAAATTCCCAACCCGGTATATACTACTATGCTATAAAATTTTACATCAGTTATTTTTCTGATTTCAAATTGCTATCTTTATAAACTAATGAAGTGCAAGAATGTGTATTAGAGAAAATATTTTTCTATATTTTTTTCATCTTGTTACATAGCAAGAGGTACATCCTTGATAGTTTAGTTTATATTCCCCAGATATATTTCTCTGTGTACAGTACTATATAAACAGGTTTACATGACATATATATTCTTCCAAATTTTGCTCACAGTATGTATACTCTTTTCCTCATGTTATGTATGTTTATGTATATGTGCATATGTAAATATATGTACACACTTGCATACATTTATAATTGTTTTTGTACTTGTTTAATCTTTATATGTTTGTGATGTATAGTTCTTAT
>NW_023503229.1:0-27039 GCF_009873245.2 Balaenoptera musculus
AATAGAGTTACTGTATGATCCTTCAATCCCACTCCTTTGCATATATCTGGAGAAAACTCTAATTCAAAAAGATACATGCACCCCAATGTTCATAGCAGCACTATTTACAATAGCTAGGACATTGAAGCAACCTAACTATCCATCAACAGATTAATGGATGAAGATGTGGTATATATATATACAATGAAATATTACTCAGCCATTAAAAAAAATGAAATAATGCCATGTGCAGCAACATGGATGGACCTGGAGATTATCATACTAGGTGAAGTAAGTCAGAGAGAGAAAGACAAATCTCATATGGTATCACTTAAATGTGGAATCTAAAAAATGGTACAAATGAACTTAATTACAAAAGAGAAATAGACTCACAGACATAGAGAACAAACTTATGGTTACCAAAGGGGATAGTGGGGGGTAGGGGGAGATAAATTAGGAGTTTGGGATTAACATAAACTACTACTATATATAAAATAGGTAAACAACAAGGACTTATTATATAGCACATTGAACTATACTCAATATCTTGTAATAACTTATAATGGAAAAGAATCTGAAAAAGAATATATATATAAATATAAAACAATCACTTTGCTATACACTTGAAACTAACACAACATTGTAAGTAAACTATACTTCAATAAAAAATAAATAAATAATTAAAGATGAGAAAATAAATAAATAAAGATGTGCCAAAAACCTTAACAGGCACCCAGCAGAGAAGATAAATGGAAAATAAGCATAGAAAAACATTCTAAACAGCATATGTCATAAGGAAAATGCAAATTTAAACAACAGTGAGATACCACTATATACCTATGAAAAATGTTATATTCCATACACTAACAACACTGAATGCTGGGAGGATGTAGAATAACATAGATTCTCATTCATTGCTGGTGAGAATGCAAAATGGTACAGCCACTTTGGAAGACAGTTTGGTGGTTTCTTACAAAACTAAAATACTCCTACCTATGTTCTAGTAATCAGCTTCTTGGTATTTACTCAAAGGATTTGAAAATTTATGTCCACAGAAAAACCTGCACATCAATTTTTATAGCAGTTTTATTCATAATTGCCAAGTCTTGGAGTGACCCAAGATGTCCTTCAGTAGGTGAATGGATAAATAAATTATAGTGCATCCAGACAATGGAATATTATTCAGTGTTAAAAAAGAAATGAGTCATGAAACAAACATTGAGGAACCTTAAATGCATATTACAAAATAAAAGTAGACAAACTGAAAATGCTACATACTGTATTATTCCGACTATATGACATTCTGTTAAAGGAAAAACTAGGGAAAGAATAAAGACATCAGAGTTTGTCAGGGGATGGAGGGGTGGAAAGGTAAACAAGTGGAGCACAAAGGACTTTTAGGGCAGTGAAAATTCTCTACATCATGTCATTATGGTGGGTAACATGTCATTATACATTTGCCTAAACCTGTAGAGTGCACAATACCAAGAATGAAACTTAATATAAAGTATGGACTTTGGGTGACTATGGTTGGTCAATATAGGTTCATCAATTGTAACACATGCACCAACCTGGTTGTGGATGTTGATATGGAAGCATGCATGGAGGCAAGGAGTATGCAGAAACTCTCTGTATCTTCTTAAATATTGCTGTGAATCTAAAACTTCTCTTAAAAATAGCCTTAATAAAAAAGGGCAACCCATGGAATGGGAGAAAATATTTGCAACTCATATATCTAATAAGATATGAATATCCAGAATATATAGATAACTCTTAAAGCTCAACATCAAAAAAAATTAAAAGACAAATACCATATGATATCACTTATATGTGGAATCTAAAATATGACACAAATGAACTTATCTATGAAACAGACTCACAGACATAGAGAACAGACTTGTGGTTTCTCTGGGTTGGGGTGTGATTGATTGGGAGTTTGAGATTAGCAGATGCAAAGTATTATATACAGAATGAATAAACAACAAGGTCCTACTGTATAGCACAAAGAACTATATTCAATATCTTGTGATAAACCATAATGGAAAAGAATATGAAAAATAATGTATATATGTATAACTGAATCCCTTTTCTGTACAGCAGAAATTAACACAACATTGTAAATCAACTATGCTTGAATAAAATAATTTTTTAAATGGGCAAACAAATAGACATTTTTCCAAAGATAATATACAAATGGCCAATAAGTTAATGAAAAGATACACAATATCACTAATAATTAAGGAAATGCAAATCAAAATTACAATGAAATGCCACATCACACACATTGGGATGGATACTGTCAAAAATTAAAAAAAAAAAAACAACAGAAAATTGCAAGTATTGGCAAGGATGTGGAGAAATTGGGAACCTTGTGCCTGCTGGAGATAATGTAAAATAGTATAACTGCTGTGGACAAAAAGTACAACAGTTCCTCAAAAATTAAAAATAGAATTAACCTATGATCTCCAAATTCTGTTTCTGAGTGTATACTGCAAAAGAAATGAAAGCAGGATCTTAAAGCATTTGTACATCCATGTTTATAGAAGCATTTATTCACAATAGCTAAAACGTGGAAGCAACCTAAGTGTTCATGGGTGGATGAATGTATAAGCAAAAGGTGGTATATACATACAATAGAATATTATTCAGCTTTGCAAAAGAAGAAAATGTTGACACATTCTCAATATGGATGAAACTTAAGGACATATGCTAAATGAAACAAGTCACTCACAAGACAAATACTGTATGAGTCCACTTTTATGAGGTATTTAGATGAGCAAAATAATAGAGAATGAAAATAGAATAATGGTTGCCAGGGTCTGGGGGTGGGGTAACCAGAAATTATTTTTTAATGGGCACAGATTTTCAATGTTGCAAGATGAAGCATCTGTTGGAAATGAATAGTGGTTATGGTTGCACGACAATATGAATGTACTTAATACCACTGAACTCTACATTTAAAAATGGTACAGGTAATAAATTTTGTGTTATGTGTATTTTAGCACAATTAAAAAGTTGAAAAACAATAAATTCTAAATAAAAACATTAACAGATCAAAAGAAAAAAGTGGGTGTTCACCAATAGCAGAAATACTCTGCAAGGAATACTAAGGGAGTTTTTCAGGATACATTGAAAAGACACTTGACAGAAATTAGTATCCACACAAAGAAATAAAGAGCACTAGCAAAGACAACTACATAGGTAAATATAAAAGACAGTATAAATGCATTTTTTTTAACTTTTTTCTTCTCCTACATGATTTAAAAAGACAAATGCATAAAGCAATAATGATAAAACTGTGTTTATGGGTTTGCTTATAAAGATGTCATTTTATGAAAATAAAGCATAATGAGGGCAGAAGGAATGTAGCTACATTGGATCAAATATTCTGCATGCTATTGAAATTAATTAATTTAGTATTAATATGAACTACTTTATTTTAAATTAAGGTACTAATTTTAATCTCAAAGGCAACTCCTAAAAATAACTCAAAATATACTAAAATGAATTACAAGCTACACTACAAAATGTATTTTAAGACCAAAAGGACAGAAAGGAAGAGTAGAGAAAGAAGGGCATAAGATATATAGAAAACAAAGTAACAAAGTGGTGAATATATCCTAAATTTTGAGTAATAACATTATTTGTACTCCAATAAAAAACTGATATTGGCAGACTAGTTAAATAGCATTATTCAATTACATGCTGTCTTTAAGAGGCAGACTTTAGATTCAAGGCATAAAAATGTTGAAAGAAATAAGGATGGGAAAAGATAGATCATGCAAACTTTTACCAGAAAAGATCTGGAATGCCTATAATAATTTCAGACAAAATACACATTAAGAAAAAAAATTGTTACTAGAGATAAAATGGAAAATTTTATGATGATAAAAGGCTATTTCCATCAAGAAGGTATATTAACATAAAAACTAATATCATATTTCCAAAATATATTAAACAAAACCTGAAAGAATTGAAAGGAAAATAGACAACTTAACAAAAATAAGTGAAGAATTTAATTCCCCACTTCCATTAATGGATAGAACATCCAGATAGCCAATCTACAAGGGAATAAAAGACCTAAAGCATCATAACCCCATTAGAACTAACAGACATGTATAGAACACTCCATTCAACACCAGCAGAATATTTGTTCTTCTCAAATGCAATAGGTACGTTCTCCAAGGTAGACCATATTCTAGAGCAGAGCAGGCCTCAATACATTTAAAGGGATTTAAATCAAACAATGGAATTAAAATAGAAATCAACAATAGAAGGAGAGTTCAGGTTCAAGATGGTGATATAGGAAGATCTTTAACTCACCTCCTCCCATGGACACACTGAGTCTAAAGCTACATATGGAACAATTTCCTCTTAGAAAAGCCTAAAGGCTGGCTGAGTGATGACTACACATCAGGCAAATAGATACAGGCAAGCTAAAATTAAAAATATGTAAAAAGATGTATCATGTAAACATTAACCAAAGGAAAGCAGAAGTGGTTATTTAATATCAGATAAAGTAGACTTTAGAGCAAAGAATTCCCACAGAAATAGAGGAATCTTATAAAATTATAAAAAGATCAAACTACCAAGAAGACATAGCAATCTTGAATGTGTATTCACCATATGACAGACCTGAAAAATATATGACGCAAAAAACTGATAAAACTGAAAAGAGAAATAGACAAATTCAAAATTATAGTTGGAGGTTTCAATACATCTCTTGATAGAGAAACTAGACAGATAATCAGCAAAGACGTAGAACCCAACAACATCATTAACAGGATCTTATTGACATTTACACAACACTTCACCCAGCAAGAGCAGAATACACATTCTTTTCAAGTGCCTATGAAACATATGCAAGATTGATCATATCCTGGGCTTCAAAACAAATCTCAGCAATTTAAGAAGAATTGAAATCATACAGAGTGTATTCTCAGACCAAAAAGAATCAAATTATAAATTAATAAGAGAAACATAACAAGAATAACTTCAAATATCTGGAAAAAAACCACACTATTCTAAGTGATTCAATGGGTCAAAGAGGGACTCTCAAAGGAAGTAAAAAAACATTGAAATGGATGAAAATAAAAATACAACATATCTAAATTTGGGGGACAGGGTGAAAGCAGCATGCAGATAGATATCATTAGCATTAAATACTTACATTAGAAAGGAGGGAAAGTCCCAAATCAATAATCTAAGCTCCCATTTCAAAAACTTAAAAAAAGGAGCAGAATAAACTCAAAGCCAGCAGAAAGAAGGATATAATGAAGATAAAACCACAACTCACCCAATATGAAATGGATAATTTGAATACTCTTATAAATAGTAAGAAAATTTATTTTGTAATTTAAATCTTCCAAAAAAGAAATCTCCTATACCCAAATGGTTTCATTGGGGATATCTGTCAAACATTTAAAGAAGAATTAACATCAATTATTCCAGACAATAGAAGAGGAAGACACAATCCCCAATTCAGTTTATGAAGCTAGTATTACCTTAATACCAAAATAAAAGACAATAAAAAAGAAAAAAAATAAAGACCAATGTCCTTCAGGAATATAGATGCAAAAATCCTTAAGAGAATATTCGTAAACAGAATTCAGCAATATATAAAAATAATTATGCATTATGACCAAGTGCACTTTATTTCTGGGTTTCAGTGATGTTTCAATAATTAAAAATTATTCATTGTAATTCATATTAACAAGCTAAAGAAGAAAAATCACATGATCATGCCAACTGATACAAGGAAGCATTCAATATCCATTCATGGTAACAACCCTCTGAATATTATGAATAAAGGGGATTTCCTCAGCGTGAAAGAGAATCAACAAAAATTCTTCAGCTTATGTTATACTGAACGTTTTCCCCTTGTAATCAAGAACAAGCAAAAGATATCCATTTACATCACTCTTATTCAAGATAGTGCTTGGTGTTCTCAGCAGTGCAATAAAACAACAAATGGTGCTGGAACAACTGGATTAGGGAAAAAATATTAATCTCAGCCTACACCTCATACCTTATAAAAATGGACTCAAAATGCATCATGAACTTAAATGTAAAACATAAAAGTATTAAACTGTTAGAAAAAATAAGAAAAGTTACAGTTAATAGAAGATGAATAAGTTTAGAGATCTGCTGTACAATATAGTGCCTATAGTTAATATTACTTTGCTGTGCACTGAAAAACTTGTGAATATATCTCATGCTAAGTGTCCTTAACACACACACATGCACACACACACAAAGTAAGGGGACACAAAAAATCTTTTGGAGGTGATACATATGTTTACTACCTTGATTGTAGTAATGGTATCACAGGTGCATGTATATGTCCAAACTCACCAAAATGTATAAAATAAATATATGCGACCTTTTGTATATTAAGTACACGTCAATAAAATGGATAAAAAGGAAAAAAACATAGAGATTTTTGAGACCTAAGGCTAAGCAAAGAGTTTTTAGACTTGATATCAAAACACAATCCATAAAAATAAAAATTGGTAAACTGGGCTTAATCAGAATTAAAAACTTTTGCTCTGTAAAAGACTATAAAGAGGATGAAAAAACTAGCTACACAGTGGGAGAAAATATTTGTAAATCACATATCTCATATGGGACTACCATCCAGTATATATAAATAACTCACAAAGCTCAATATTTAAGAAGTAAACAAACCAATTAGAACATAAGCAAATGACACAAACACATTTCACCAAAGAAGATGTACAGATGGCAAATAAGCACATAAAAATTTGTTCACCATCATTAACCATTAGGAAAATGCAAATTAAGCCATAATGAGATACCTCTACACACTTATCTGAATGACTACACTAAAGATTAGTGACAACACCAAATACTGGTGAGGATGTGGAGAAACCAGATCATTATGCATTACTGGTAGGAATGTAAAATGGTATAGACATCCTGGTAAACAATTTGACAATTTCTTTAAAAAGGTATGCAAACTACCATGCAACTTTAGCAACACACTCATAAGTATTTATCCCAGAGAAACAAAGACAAATGTTCACACGAACCCTGTACATCAATATTTATAGCAGTCTTATTCATAAGAGCTGAAAACTGGAAACAACCCAAATGCTTTTCAATGGGTAAATGGTTAAAAAAAATACTCAAAACTGTGATACATCCATATCATGCTGTTATGAGCTGAATCATGTCCCTACAAAAGCCGGTATGTTGAAATCTTAAGCCCCCAGTACCTCAGAATGAGATTGTATTTAGATATGAAATTCTTACAGGGATGGTTAAGTTAAAATGAAGTCATTAGGGTGGACTTAATCCAAAATGACTGGTGTTCTAATAAGAAGAGGTACTTTGGGGGAAGAAAAAAACATGCAGAGGTAAGAAATTGTAAAGATATAGGGAGAAAATGTTCCTCTACAAACCAGGGAGAGAAGCCTGGAACAGATCATTCTGCTATAACTCTCAGAAGAAAACAATCCTGTGGATACCTTGATCTCAGACTTCCAGTCTCTGAAACTATAAGAAAATTAATTTCTGTTGTTTAAGTCATCCAGTCTGTGGAACTTTGTTATGGCATCCCTAGCAAACTAATACAGATTCATGATTTTATTTATTTTATGTGTCAATTTGGCTAGGCCACAGCACCCAGATATTTGGTTAAATACCAGTCTAGAAGTTGCTGTAAAGATATTTTTAGATGAGATTAATATTTAAATCATTTCTCTTTGAGTAAAGCATAATGTGGGTGGGCTTCATCAAATCAGTGAAAGCCTTAAGAGAAAAAAAAAGACAGGTTCTCTGAGGAAGAGGGAATTCTGCCTCCAGACTGCCTTCTGACTTAAGCTGCAACATCAACTCTTCTCTGGGTTTCCAGATTGATGGCCTACCTTGTAGATTTTGGACTTACTAGCCTCCACAATTGTTTGAGCCTTAAAATCTCTCTCTGTCCTCCCCCACCCCCCACACATATATATCCTATTGGTTTTGTTTCACTGGGGAACTCTAACTAGTACACATATAAAATTACTGAGTTATAAAAATAAATGAGCTATTGCAACAACCTGGATGAATCACCAGAGAACAATACTGAGTTAAAAAAAAAAAAAGCCAATTCCAAAAGTTCCCTATGGTATAATTTTATTTATATAACCGTCTTGAAATGACAATAGTATAGCAATGGAGAACAGATTAATAGTTACCAGAGTTTAAGTTTCTTTTTCTTTCAAAAAGAAAGTAGATGTGGCTATAAAAGAGTAAGACAAAGATTCTTGTGGTAATTAAAATGTCTTGTATGTTGACTATATTAATATTAATATCCTAGTTATGATATTGTACTATAGAATTATACCACTGGAGGAAAATGGGGATGAGTACATAGAATCTTTCCATATTTTTTCTTAAAGCTGTATTGAATCTACAATTATCTCAAAATTTTAATTTATTTTAAATATCTGTTATGTTTCTGTACAACAGCAATGAATAATTCAAAGTTGAGTTAAAAAAAGCATCCAATTTATAAAACATCAACAATATGAACTACTAAGGAATAAATTTACCAAATTAAGTGCAAATATTGTATGCTGAAAACGCCAAAAAATTATTGAAATGAATTAAGGATTACATAAATAAAAGATATAAAGTGCCATATTCATTCACTAAAATACCTAATGTGGTTAAGTTGGCATTACTCCCAAATCCCAGCTGCTAGATTTTTGTAGAAATTGACAAGCTGATCCTAAAATTTATGTGAAATTGCAAGCAATTTAAAATAGCCAAAACAATCTTGAAAAACAAGAACAAAGTGAAAGAATCACACTTCCCAGCTTTAAATCTTGCCATAAATCTACAGTAATCAAGACAGTCTGACACTGGCATAAAGGTGAAATTAGATCAATGGAATAGAACTGAGAATCTAGAAATAAGACCATACGTATATGGCCAATTGATTTTCACCAAGGGTCCTGAATTCATTCAATGGGGAAAAGAATGATCTTTTCAAGAAATGATGCTGTGACAACTGGATAGCTACATGCAAAAGAATGATGTTGGAGCCTACCTTACATTATATATACAAGTTTACTCAAAATGCATCATAGATCTAAGTGAAAGAGCTAAAAATATAAAACTCTTAGAAGAAAACATAGGAGTAAGTCTTGATGAGCTTGGGTTAGGCAATGTTTTCTTAGATACAACACCAAAAGCACAACCACTGCAACAACAAAAGATAAATTAAATCTTATCAAAATTAAAAACATTGATGTAAATGATACCATGAAAAAAGTGAAAAGACACACAGATGGGTGAAATTATGCAGAAACATATATTGGATAAGGAGACTATATCAAGAGTATATGAAGAAATCTTGCAGTTTAATAATATAAAGACAAATAACACAATTGTAAAAATGGGCAAATAATCTGAACAGGTATTTCTCCAAAGATGATATAAAATGAAAACAAGCACATTAGAAGGGTGTGCAACATCATTATCCATCAGGGAAAAGCAAATCAAAACCACACTGAAATAAAAGTTCACACCCTATAGAATGTTTCAAATCAAAAAGACAGACAATAACAAGTGTTGACCAGGATGTGGAAGAATTCAAATCCTCGTATACTGCTGGTGGGAATGCAAAATGTAGCTGCTGTGGAAAATACCTGGCACTTCCTCAAAAGGTTAAACATAGAATTTAACCTTATGATCCAGCAATTTTTCTCCTACATACGTACCTAAGAGAAGTAAAAACATATGTCCTCTCAAAATTTTGCACACAAATGTTCAAAGCAGCATTATTCATTAGTCAAAAAGGGAACAACTGATAAATGAATAAAGAATGTGTGTGTGTGTGTGCACAGATGCACACAGTGGTTATAAAATGAATGAAGGCCATAAAAAGGAATGAATTACTGATTCTTGCTACAACATTCACGAACCTTGAAAACATTATGCAAAGTGATAGAAGCCACATATCACATGATTCAATTTACATGAAATGTACAGGGAAGGTAAATCAAGTAGAAATAGAAAAGTAAATTAGAGGTTGCCTTAAGCTGTACGGGAGGGTAAAAATGACTATTAATAGGTATAGTGTTTCTTTTTGGGGTGATGAAGATGTTTTAAATTAGATTGTAATGGGGTTTCTCTGGTGGCACAGTGGTTAAGAATCCGCCTGCCAGTGCAGGGGACATGGGTTCGAGCCCTGGTCTGGGAAGATCGCACACGCCAAAGAGCAACTAAACCCGTGCACCACAACTACTGAGCCTGTGCTCTAGAGCCCGCGAGCCGCAGCTACTCAGCCCGCGAGCTGCAACTACTGAAGCCCAGGAGCATAGAGCCCGTGCTCTGCAACAAGAGAAGCCACTGCAATGAGAAGTCCGCACACCACAACAAAAAGTAGCCCCAGCTCACGGCAACTAGAGACAGCCCGCACAGCAACGGAGACCCAATGCAACCAAAAATTAAATAAATAAATAAATAAATAAATAAAATTAGATTGTGATGGTGATTGTACAACTCTGTGAATAACAAATCTGTTTAGTTATATCATTGAATCGTACCCTTTTAACAGATGAATTTTATGATACTTGAATTACATCTCCTCAAAGGTGGTGCCGCAACTAAGACCTGACGCAGCCAAATAAATAAATAAAATATTTTAAAAATCAAAAATAAAGTATAATTTAAAAATTAGAAACAATATTTTTGGATAGTATTTTGTTGTTATTCTTATTTCATACCATCCGGATCCTGTTTTCCAACAGTACTTGGATTAATTCTTTACTTCTCTACTCCATTCATTGAGGTTATATTACTCATTGGTAATGCAGTTAATTTCTCCTTTTATTGTTTGTATTCCATCTTGGGTTCCCCCACATCCTGGTTGATTTTAATTCTTTATCTACTTTTGGTGTCTTTGAAATGTTAACGTTGTTCTGAAAGTTAATATTATATAAAAAGTTATACTCAGAGACACATCACTAACCTCCACTTTATCCCTTCAAAAATGTTCACATTCCTCAATATTTCCACCTCATTCCCACTTAGCCCATGTTAGGTAACTCATCTCTTTAGTTTCTGGCTTGTCCTTCCTGTATATCTTTTTTTGAACAAATTAACATATATGTGTATATTTCCTCATACATTCTGCTTATGAAATTTAGCAAATCATAAGTACTTTCTGGATGTTGCCCTTTTTCACTTAGCATAGTTTGGAAACAGCTATTTCTTATTCTTATTTTACACCTTATAGTCATCTATTTCAAAGCTATACTTAGGTTCATTCAACCACTCTTCCATGTATTTTTCTCAAATTTTAGAATTACAAACAATGTTGCAAAGAATAACTTTGTATATATGTATTTTTATAACATTCAATGAATAGTTCCAGAGAAAATTCCTATAACTGGAATTGCTGGCTGAAAGGGCAAGTATACATAAAATTTTCTTAGGTATTGCCAGATTCTTCTCCTGAAATGCTGTACTTGTTTTCTTTCCCATTAACAGCACATGAAAGTTGTTTTCCCACAGCATCACCAACAGAATGTGTTTTCATGGCTTTAAATTTTCACCAATCTGACATATAATAAATGGTATTTCAGCATTGTTTTAATTTGCATTTCTCTAATGACGAGTGAACTTGAAAAAGTTTTGTATATTTAAGAGTAGTTTTACATCTTTTAGTCTGAATTGTATATTTACTTTTTTTCCCTATTTTCTATCTGCTTTGATAATTGCTTTTCCTTGGTAGTAGCATTTTATAAAGTGTCACAGTCCTCATATTCAGGATTTTGTTCTAATTCAGGGTGACTCTTCAGAAATATTTGGTCAAAATACTTAATGCTTCAGAAAATTGTACTCTAGGTCCATTATTTTATATTACAGTTAAAATATTTAGAATTGTTAAGTCTTACCTATAAGGATTATTCCTCACTGCTTTAGTCATTATGGTAGCTATTTCCTGGACAATTTTCAAATCTATAACATTTCCGTTTTAAGCTTCTGTTTCGGCAGAATTTTACAAAATGACTAAAACTGGTCTCTCTGGAAACCCACTTAACATTTAGTTGTAAACTCTACCAGAAATTCTAAATAGTGTTTGTGGGGGGAATAAATAGGATAATAACCTTGTATGCAAAGAGTAGTTTGTGAAGAAAGAGAGGTTACAGATAAGAAACTTTGGAGGATCTAGCAAAATGCTAGTTGAATCTAACAAAATTAATTGCTTCCAATATCAATGTGTTCTCCCCTTCATGACAAAATAGATCCAAACCTTTCAAAGTTAAGTGAAACTGTTTATATTTCCAAACTGTATTATATATCATGCCACATGTGCTGTGTATTTTTCCAGCCCATATGTAGCAGCACTGTCTTTTCTTTTTCTGGAAAATTATTGTTTAATAAAATTTCAAGAGAGTGATCCAATGTCCTGGAATATTTACATTTGGTGAATAAGTATGTGCTGAGTCTATTCAACTCTTCCTTTTGGATTGTTTAGTGAAGCAAAATTATGTGCAGTAAAATTCACAGATATTATATTCAACAAGTCTTGGGAAATGTATGCACTTATGTTACCAACACCCCACTAAAGCATTTCTTTACACTTCTTTATACCCCACATTTCCTGTGCCTTTTTCAGTTAATCCTCTTCTCCACTATTCTGATTTATATCACCATGGATTAATTTTTCCTATTCTTGACTTGTTAGACTTATTCATATCTCTTGTAATTTTATAAACTCCTATTCAATTTAAGAAATGCTTATTGAGTCTTTTCATGAACAACAGTACCAATACCACATTTGTTCTTATCTTATATCTGTGCTATGCTTTTCATCCTTCTAACTTCCTTGTTCCTACTTCATCACATCATGTTTTGGATGGAGAAGTACAATAACTAAAATAGCACACCTTGTTGTAATTGGAGATGAATTTGTATGATAGGAAGAGGATGCTATGAATTTTTTTGAATACAAAGCCATTGTGGTGCTGCCCATCATGTGTGGGCCTTATTTAGATTGTAGAAATACATTTGACCAGTGTCCACAGTGATCCTGAGATCTATATAATTGAGTGGTAGAATTCCAAACATGAAAGAGATATATTTTTAAATATATAAAAGATGGGCAACCTAAATGCCCATAGACAGATGAATGGATAAAAAAAGTGTGGTACATATATACAATGGAATATTACTCAGCCATAAAAAGGAATGAAATTGGGTCATTTGTAGAGACATGGATGGATCTAGAGACTGTCATACAGAGTGAAGTAAGTCAGAAAGAGAAAAACAAATATCGTATATTAACGCATATATGTGGAACATAGAAAAATGGTACAGATGAACTGGTTTGCAGGGCAGAAATAGAGACAGAGAAATAGAGAACAAATGTATGGACACCAAAGGGGGAAAGTGGCCGGGGGGGGGGTGGTGGTGTGATGAATTGGGAGATTGGGATTGACATATATACACTAATATGTATAAAATGGATAACTAATAAGAAGATGCTGTATAAAAAAATAAATAAAATAAAATTCAAAAATATATATAAAAGATGAAAGTAATTTTTAATGATAGGAAGTACAAGACTAGGTTGGTATAAATGCATTCATCACTCAATGAACTAGAAATGATGGGAAAAATCATAAAGACTTACTAAACACAATCAGAGCAGTTTATATCTTGAAATTGCTATTTAAACATATCCTACAACTAAAAATGCTACTCTTTGTGAACCACCAAAGCTAGAATAGAATAAATCCATGAAATGTGTCAACTGGTTAAGTCAAATAGTGCTTTGATTTGTAGTGGACAGTAGTATTGTCAGTTAAATTCATACATGTTTTGAGGCCATATCTTTGAAAATATTCAGTTAGTCTCTAAAAAAAATAAAACCTAGTTTACACATGGTTTTAGGGCTTGATGCCTGCCCTTAAGATTTTTTTATAATCCTGGTAAAGAAAATAGCTGAATAGTCAGCCCATATCAGTAGGCAAAGATGAATAAAATAATTATAAATATTATGAACAGGACAATGTTTTTCTTGCTTGGAAATTTCTAGAACAAATGGTGTTAATCTTGAAAATTTTGAGGAAGATATGGGCTTTATACTCCATTCTAAAGTAAAGAATAATATTGCATGACAGATGGGGTTATAGAAGCATTCCCTATGTTAGAGTTTGCTTAGTGAAAGACACAGTGTAGGAAAATAAAGGATATAATAGGAGACATTGGATTTAGATATTCATTAAGAATTTTATTGGGTCTTGGCAAGTTGCCAGTAAACTATAGTAGAAGTTGATTTTAGAAGAAGAATATGCTTTAGAAAATTTGGCTCTTTAGTAATAATATAAAACCAAAGGTACTTGTAATTTTAGTAATCATCTTAATCCTACATCACTGTTTTTACCTCTCAACTTTCAGTAGATTAATTTCTGTGACTTTTCTAAAATGACCACATTGAAACTCATGCATATGAAATCATAATATAATAGAAAATACAAAAGCACTGCATTATTTTTAGAATGAAACACTGGACAAAAGCTTGTTAAAAGTGACTTTGTAACTTGTCAGGACATGTATTTCAGTTTTTGATGGATAAGAAATATAGATAAAATATGGATAAAAACATTTAAGAAAAATTGGTGTGAAAATTTTTTGGAGGGGAGACCTCATGGTTGAATGCTCCTACCATAAAATGACTAGTACATATTATGAAAAAAAGATTTTATTCAGTCTTTCACTTGTCAGAATACAAACAAACTTCTCATAATCTTACACCATGAAATACAGCACCCACCCACCCCAGCTTTTGCACTTGTAAAGTGTTCAAATTATTGGTGAGGAGTCATGCAGTAGAGATCTTAGGATGTTTTCTTTGGGATAGTTAATTTTATTGTTAGTGATATACCAAGATTTTTTTTCTTATTAACTCTTATGTGTACTGTGGCTCTATAATCATACCATTATTATTGTATCAGGGTCTTAAAATACAGGAAACTAGACAAAATTGAATTAATGATACTAGATTTTTTTCCTCTTTCCTTAACTTCTTCCTATAAAAATTGCAAGTTTTATTTTGTTTCATGAGTTTTAAAAAAGATAACCAGCACTCATATATACAGAAAAAAGAAAATATGAGATAATGTTTTATGAACATCAGCATCTATTGTGTGCCAACACTTGTATTTGTTACAGAAAGTAACTCAGTTAATCATCAAAATAAATGCATGAAATAGGTGTTACAGAATCCATTACACAGAAGAGAAAACCGGGTCTTGGAAAATTTAAAATAAATAGTCTGGTATCTTATAGCTAACAGGTGGTGATGCCAAGAGCAGACCCAGGCTTGTATGATTCCAACAATGATTCTCTTTCTACTACACTATCCCACATTTAGAGATACTATACTTTAAATATTAATAGAGTAAATCACTTATCTTTCTTAGAGTGCTACTAAGTGTGCTGGGGGGGGCACCGTGATTGAGTGCTACTATTTTATTCCTTTTTAATTCTTGCTGCTGCATGCTTCAGCTATTCTGGGTAAAATTAACTCAAAATATTTTTTTTGGCCACAATAGGAATCATTTGATGAAAAACATCTTACCGTCTTTTGTTTTCTACCCTCTCCATATATCATCTTCTAGTAAAGTCTGAGATGCTGTTGAAAACTGTATAAGAGCAGAGAATCCATTTTTAAGTACTAGAGTTAAACAATTTAGTAAAGACTTTATATCCTAAAAATTGAGTACTCTTCCTGCTTATAAATGAATGCTTTGGGAGTATTTTAAAATAATTTATGTCAGAGATTCATATGCTGAAAAGTTTTCATTCTATCTTGAAGCAAACTAGAGCAAAAGACCTAAAAGCAGTGTGTGGGACCCTAATGCTTGTTATATAAACTCCTTCTTTAAATAAGCCTATAAAAATTTTAGTTGATCTTGACGCAATTCTTCCTGTCATGGCAAGACATAAAAATCTTCTAAGCCAGGTTTGGCAAATTTTTCCTGTAAAGTCAGTAAATATTTTTCATTGTTGTGGGCCACAAAAAATCTCTACTGAACCCTTGCCACCTACACTCCTTCTCCCCCATCTTTTTATTCTTTTTCTAACCCTTCAATAATGTAAGAAAAACAACAACAACACATTCTTATCTAGTGGATCTTGCAGAAAACAGGCTGCTGGCCCAATGTGGGCATGGCTCTAAACTGATGACATATTTTTCTTTTCTTTTTTAAAATCATAAACTGGGTATACTCTTAGGAAAGCAACCATCCCCATGTCTAATTACTATCAGGAAGAACAGCTCAATAGCAGTTTTGCCAAAATCAAAGTAAGTGTTTAGAGTAAAAACTTCTTAGTGTTCTATAGGTGATTCTAAGCACATTTATCTGGTAAGTTGAGATTTTCAGTTTTGTTGCTTTCTCATTCTGGTAGCCTTTTTAAGAGTCTGCACTACTTAAAATTAGACATACTACAGGAGTCAATTAGAGGTTATTTTAGAGTTTTATTTTCCAGAGAGAGATTAGGTTAAAATTTTTATTCTAAGTTCTTTATTGCAGAAATTTGTGGTTTCAAGGGGGAATTTGTTAATATAAATATAACTAAAATTGTTACCTATATTATGATAAAGTCTCTCACCATCCCTGCTTCACCTAACTCTAACATTTTAAATTGAATTATTGAAGTTATACCTCTCACTAAACATCGGTCACTCTCCAGAGATTTCAGTTTCACAAATTAAGAGTCTGGTTTGGCTATCACAACTCATATTGCAGAGATGCTACATCTGACTTAGAATAGCAGTTTGCTAGAATCTCAAGATACATATCTGATCATATCACGCTCTTTAAAATATCTATCTTCTCATTCCCTAACAATTAAAATTCCAACTTACCTTATTATTTCCTGCCATTAACCCTCTTATATCTTATGCATGAGCCACACTAATCTACTCACCAATCCCCAAATATATATTCTTTTTGCCTAAAAATGCCCTTTCCCAATTTCTTCATATTAAGAAAAAATATCAACTTATTTTTATTATTGTGGCACCATCTGACTGAACTAAATTTGGCATTTAAAATTGCCTAAGGGAAAAGTGATGTTTAATCAGTGAAGCTGTTCTAATACATGACACAAACTTTAAAGAAGTAGATGTTATATCTCAGCAGAGAACTCTTATCATCGACTTTTATTCTCTAGAATATCTTTTTTAATTGAAGTATAGTTGATTTACAATATTAGATAAGTCAAGACATGCCAACTTCCATGGTGGAGTGTTTTTACATAAATTCTGCTTGTGGAATCAAGGATTTGAAGTAAATGGTCTTCAAAAATTAGGCACCCATGGATAGAATATATCATTCAAATTTCTTTTTTTTCTTTCCTTTTTTTTTTTTGGCCGTGCCATGCAGCTTGCGGGATCTTAGTTCCCTGACCAGGGATTGAACCTGTGCCCCCTGCATTAGGAGTGTGGAGTCTTAACCACTGGACTGCCAGGGAAGTCCTGTCATTCAAATCCCATCAGATGAAATCACAAGAAGTGGGAATTAGGTGATCATGATTATTTACATGAGAATGGAACATGTATTAATATCATCAGTAGTCCCTAGGTAGAAGAATGCAGAGTAATGTTATATTTTCCAAAGATTTTCACATGCCTATGAGTTTACAACAGAAATAAACCTGGGAAAGTGTGCAGAAGCATCTGTTAAATATAAATCCCATTATATTTTCTCATAAGGCCCTTTGCCACTCTTAAACATAACAATTTATTTTTAGAAAGCAGTGTTTCAAAAGTACCATTTGGGGGCTTCAATTAAAAAGTTAAAATGCCTTTTGAGAAAGAACTGATACACAATGTTAAGATTTATGTACAAAGTGTTTGTACCATTGGAATAAGTACACTAGAGAAAGTTGCCAACATACTTCTGCAATTATATCCAAAGAAACTCTGATCTCAAAAGGGGAAGTTGATACCATTCCATCTCTATATAACTACTAAGCCAATTTATTCAAAGCAAGAAACACCACTTTTACTTTAAAAGAGGAATAAGCTCAAGGAAATTTAGCATCTAATGAAGTAAATGATATTGAATCAGTGGACAATTTTAATCTAATGTCTAATTGTAACATGAGAAATAACAAAACTGTACCATTAAATAAGGTATCTGGTATAGCAAAATGTGGGTGTATATTATATCACTTATTGGTTAAATGATTACATTAGCTAAGGAGGAAAGGATGTTAGTAATGCCAAATGTTACTCGTTCCTGTGTCAATATTTTGGTTGTTGTTTAACTTGAGATTCTATACTTATATGCCACAGTGATTTAAGTAGATGTTAAGCCAGAATAGTTTTGCCGTAAACAAGGTCTTTTGACACAAGGTTGGTTCCTCCCTTGGCTAACATTATCTACCAAAATAAGTACTCATATAAGGACCTTAAGTTAAATTATAAAGAATAGCTGTGCTCTGAAAATGTTAATATATATTCAAAGAGTGAAGAAAAATTTTACTCACTTCACCATTTAACATTCTGGCAATAGTTGTTTTACAAATATGCTTATTTCACCACCATCCTCCCCCCACCAAGAAAAGCACAAGAAAGATGGATGAAGTTATATTTTAGTTTTAAATTTGAGACTTCCTAGTACAGCAAATAAGACCTGAATGGTAATTTCTTTAAAAAATTGGTATATATACATATAGATAGATAGATAGATACATACATACATACATATACATGCATACATATATACGCACAAAATCTCAGGTGAATTTATAGAATATAGAGGAAATCTTAAAAGTACAAATATTTGTCATAATATACTTTTAAGAGTGTGGTATGCTACAACAGAGAAATGAGAAATGAAAATTGTCTTTTATTAACCTGAGCATTTTTTTTTTCGGTTCTCATTAGTTATCTATTTTATAGATAGTAGTTATATGTCATAGTAGTGTATATATGTCAATCCCAATCTCCCAATTCACCCCACGCCCCCTGCCTCCCCCAATATCCATACATCAAATTTCTATGTCTGTATCTCTATTTCTGCTTTGCAAATAAGTTCATCTATATCATTTTTCTAGATTCCACATATAAGCGATATTATATATTTGTTTTTCTCTTTCTGACTTACTTCACTCTGTATCTCTGTATGACAGTCTCTAGGTCCATCCACATATCTGCACATTGCACAATTTTGTTTCTTATTATGGCTGAGTAATATTCCATTGTATATATGTATCACATCTTCTTCATGCACTCTTCTGTTGATGGACATTTAGGTTGCTTCCATGTCCTGGCTATTGTAAATAGTGCTGCAATGAATATTGGAGTGCACGTGTCTTTTTTTTTTAACATCTTTATTGGAGTATAATTGCTTTACAATGGTGTGTTAGTTTCTGCTTTATAACAAACTGTATCAGCTATACATATACATATATCCTCATATCTCCTCCCTCTTGCATCTCCCGCCCACCCTCCCTATCCCACCCCTCTAGGTGGTCACAAAGCACCGAGCTGATCTCCCTGTGCTATGCGGCTGCTTTCCACTAGCTTTCTATTTTACAGTTGGTAGTGTATATATGTCTATGCCACTCTGTCACTTCGTCCAAGCTTACCCATCCCCCTCCCTGTGTCCTCAAGTCCATTCTTTATATCTGCGTCTTTATTCCTGTCCTGCCCCTAGGGTCTTCAGAACCATTTTTTTTTTTTAGATTCCATATATATGTGTTAGCATACGGTATTTGTTTTTCTCTTTCTGATTTACCTCACTCTGCACGACAGTTTCTAGATCCATCCACTTCACTACAAATAACTCAACTGCGTTTCTTTTTTATGGTGGAGTAATATTCCCTTGTATATATGTGTCACATCTTCTTTATCCATTCATCTGTCGATGGACACTTAGGTTGCTTCCATGTCCTGGCTATTGTAAATAGTGCTGCAATGAACATTGGGGTGCATGTATCTTTTTGAATTATGGTTTTCTCCGGGTATATGCCCAGAAGTGGGATTGCTGGGTCATAGGTTAGTTCTATTTTTAGTTTTTTAAGGAACCTTCATACTGTTGTCCATAGTGGGTGTACCAATTTACATTCCCACCAACAGTGTAAGAGGGTTCGCTTTTCTCCACATACTCTCTAATATTTATTGTTTGTAGATTTTTTGATGATGGCCATTCTGACTAGTGTGAGGTAATACCTCACTGTAGTTTTGATTTGCATTTCTCTAATAATTAGTGATGCTGAGCATTTTTTCATGTGTTTGTTGGCCATCTGTATATCTTCTTTGGAGAAATGTATATTTAGGTCTTCCATTCATTTATTGATTGAGTTATTTGTTTTTTTGATACAAAACCTGAGCATTTTCTTACTTTAGACATTTATCACCTTTTGCCTGGATGATGCAAGAGCTTTCAAACTGGTTTCTATGAATCCAATCCCTCCTTACAACAAGATTTACTATAGACCAATCTTCCTATTCACTCCCCCAATGCAACAGAGGAGAACACCCATAACTCCTTTTTCTGAGTCAGACTTATTGAGGTACACTTTATGCACAGTAAAAGTTACTCTTTTTAGTGCACAGTTCCATGTCTTTTCACAAAAGTTATGTAATCATTACTCTAATCAAGGTAAAGAACAGTTCCATCACACCAAAAACGTCTTTCATACCACTTTGTACTCAGCTTCTCCTTCCACTCTCAGCCCCTGAAAACCAACTGATCTGTTTTGTTTACCTATAGTTTTGCCTTTTCCAGAATATCATAGAAATAGTCTAATTTTAAAAATTTTCAGGTAGTTGCTTTTTGTATTCTGTGCAACAATTTTAGCTGTAATCAGTGGGAGAGAGAGACTGATAGGCTTTCTTCATGTTGGCTGGATTTTTTTCTGCGTTTATTGGAATCATCATATATATTTTTTATTTACTCTGTTGATGTGGTAAGTTATGTTAATTGATTTTCAAATGTTGAACCAAGCCTTACATTCAGAGGTAAACCCCATTTGATCATGATATATTATACTTTACTGGATTCAATTTTCCAGTTTTTGTTCAGAATTTTTACAACTATATTCATGAGAAATATTGGTCAGTATATATTTTTTATCTGTATTTTAATTCTTTCCCTCGTTTTGGAATCAGCATAATGCTGACCTCAGAAATGAGTTGGGGAGTATCTTTACTCCTCTATTTTCTGGAACTGTTTGTGCAGAATTGATATTATTTCTTTTATAAGTATTTGATAGAATTCACCAGTGAAGCCATCTGGGCTTGGAGTTTTCTTTATGGGAAGGTTATTTAAACTACAAATTCAACTTTTTAACTAGATGTAGGAATATTCATGTTATTTATTTCCTCCTGACTGATCATTGGATGTTTGAGTCTTCCAAGGAATTTGTTCATTTCATCTAAGTTGTTGAATTTATAGGCACGAAGTTGTTCATAATATTCCCTTACTGTTCTCTTAGCATGTCTAGAATATTAGCAACAAAAAGCCTCCCCTTTTATTTATGATACTGGTAAGTTGTTTCTTCTCTATTTATTGATCATTTTGGTTAGAAGTTAACTGATTATATTGGTGTTTTCAAAGAAGTAACTTTTGGATTCATTGATTTTTTTTTCTCTATTTTCTTGTTTTCAATTTAATTGATTTCTATTCTTATCTTTATCATTCTTTCCATTTGCTTCCTTTGGGTTTAATTTTCTCTTCAATTTCTAGTTTCTTAAGGTGGAAGCTTAGGTTTTTTGCAACATTTCCTATTTTCCATCATAAGCATTTTTTAAAAAATCACTTTGCTGAGGTATAATTGATATACAAAATGTGCACATATTTAATGTGTACAATTTGATGGATTTTGACATCTTTAAACACTAATGATACCCATCACCACAAAGGGATATGCATATCCAACACCTCCCCAAACTTTCTTGCATAGCTTTGTAGTATAGTATGAAGTCAGGGAGCGAGGGGTGGGATAGGGACAGTGGGAGGGAGACGCAAGAGGGAGGGGATATGGTGATATAGGTATATGTATAGCTGATTCACTTTGTGATACAGCAGAAACTAACACACCATTGTAAAGCAATTATACTCCTATAAAGATGTTAAAAGAAAAAAAAAACTTAAAAAAACTTTCTTGTGTCCATTTTGTTTTTGTTTGTGTATGTGAAGGAACACATAAGATGAAATCTACCCTCTTAATAAATTTTGAAGTGTACAACACTATATTTAACTATAGGTACTGTGTTGTACAGTAGATCTCTAGAATTTATTCATCTAGAATAACTGAAAATATATACCCATTGAACAACAACTCGCCACTTCTCTGACCCTTCACCTCCTGGCAACCACTTCTATGAGTCTGACTATTTTAGATACCTCATATAATAAGAATCAATACTATTTGCCCTTCTATGATTATCTTATTTCACATAGCATAATGTATTCTAGGTTCATTCATGTTGTCAGAAGTGGCAGGGTTTCTTTCTCTTTTTTAAGGCTAAATAGTATTCCATTGTATGTATATGACATCTTTTTTACTAATACTTTTTTGCCATACTATAATATATATACTAAAAAGTGCACAAATCATAATATATAGATTGATAAATTATCACAAAGTAAATCAAACTTGTATAAAAAATAGAACATTCCTAGCACTCCAAAAGCCCTGATTGCGGCTCCCACTTTCCTCTTCAAAGGTAAAAATTATCCTGACTTGCAACACCACAGATTAATTTTGTGTGTGTGTGTGTGTGTGTATAAATATGTTTTGTAAAACAATTATTTTTAGAGCAGTTTTAGGTTCACAACAAAATTGAGAGGAAGGTACAGAGATTTCCCATATGTTTAATTTCCTTTTCAGATAGTTTGTTGTTGGTGTATAGAAGTAAAAGTGACTTTTGAATGCTGATTTTGCATCCTGCATGTTTACTGATTTCATTTATGAGTTATGACAGTTTTGTCCTGTGGATTATGTAGGGATTTCCACCTATAGGATCACATCATCTGCAAACAGGAATAATTTTACTCCTTCCTTTTGGATTTGGATTTATTTAATTTCCCCCAATTGCTATGGCTAGGACTCCAGCACTATGCTGGATAAAAGTGCTAAGAATGGGCATATTTGTCTTGTGTTTGATGTTAGAGAAGAATTTTTAAATTTTTCACCATTGAGTATGATGTTAGTTGTGGGATTGTCATATATGTTATTTTGTTGAGGTGAATTATTTCTACACCTATTTTTCGGAGCAATTTTATTATGAAAGTTTTTCAATTTTGTAAACTGACTTTTCTGCATCCATTGAAATAATTGTGTGATTTTTATCCTTCATTCTGTTATTCTGCTATATCACATTTGTTGATTTGCACATGTTGAATGGTCCTTGCATCTCAGGACTATATTCTTCTTGATCACGGTGTATGATCCTTTTAATTCTATTGTGTTTGATTTGGTAGTATTTAGTTGAGGATTTTGCATCTATGTTCATTATGGACATTAGCCTGTAATTTTCTTTTCTTGTAATGTCTTAGTCTGGCTTCAGTGTTAGAGTAATGCTGGCCTTGTTAAATGAGTTTGAAAGTATTCACACCTCTTTAATTTTTTGGAAGAGTTTGAGAAGGTTTGGCATTCATTTTTAAAATGTATGGTAGAAATCACTAATGAAGCTGTCTGGTCCTGGGATTTTCTTTTGGGGGAAGTCTTTGATTACAGTTTCAATCTCCTTGTTCATTGTTGTTATGCTCAGATTTTCTATTTGTCAAGATTTAGTCTTGTTACATTGTATATATCTAGGAACTTATCCATTTCTTTTTGGTTATCTGATTTATTGATGTGTAATTGCTGATGCTAGTTGCTTTTTATCATTTTTTATTTTGAGTCTTCTTTTTGGTTTGTTAGTCTAGATAAAGTTCTGTAAATTTTTTTACCTTTTCAAAATTACTTCTTGGTTTCATTGACTTTTTTCTATTCTCTATTTCATTTATTTCTGCTATAATCATTATTTCCTTCCTTCTGCTAACTTTGGGCAGTTTCTTCTTTTTCTAGTTTCTTGACATGTAAAGTTAGATTGTTTATTTGAAATCTTTCATTTTTTTGATGTGGGTATTTATCAGTATAAACTTCCTTCTTATTACTTTGTTTTTGTTTTTTTGCATTCTATAAGTTTTGGTTCATTGTATTTTCATTAATTTCAAGAGATTTTCTGATTTCCCTATTGATTTCTTCTTTGACCCATTGGTTGTTAAGGAGTATGTTGTTTAATTTCCACATATTTAAAAATCTTCCAATATTCCTTCTGCTATTGATTTCTAATTTCATACTCTTATGGTTGAAAAAGTTACTTAGAATAATTTCAATCTTTTAAAATTTGCTAAAACTTGTTTTGTGGCCTAAAATTTTATCTATTCTGGACCATCTTCCATGTGCACTTGAGAAAAATGTGTTTTTCTGCTGCTCTTGAGTGGAATGTCCTGTATATGTCTGTTAGTTCCATATGTTTGTAAAGTCCACTGTTTCCATATTGATTTTCTATCTAGATAGTCTATCCACTGTTGAAAGTGGGGTATTGAGGTCTCCTATTCTTTTGCTATCTATTTCTTTCTTTAGTTCTGTCCATGTTTACTTTATATATTTTTGTGTTCTGACGTTGGGTGCATATATACTTATAATTGTTATATCTTCCAGATGATTGACATTTTTATCATTATATAATGTCCTTCTTTGTCCTTTGTGACAAATTTTTACTTAAAGTCCATTTTGTCTGGTATAAGTATAGCCACCCATGCTCTCTTTTCTTTACCTTTTGCATGGAATTACTTTTCCTTCCCTTCACTCTAAGCCTATGTGTGTCCTTAAATCTGATGTGAGTCTTTTGTAGACAACATATAGTTGGTCTTCTTTTATTATCTGTTCAACCACTCAATGTATTTTAATTGGGGAGTTTAATCTATTTATGATTAAAGTAATTATGGTATGGAAAAGCTTACTATTGCATTTTTAAATGTTTTCTGTCTGCTTCTTCCTCTTTCTTCCTATATTTCTCTCTTGTTGTCTTGTTTTGTTTTCTGTTGACTTTTTATTGATATTCTTTGTTTATTTTTCTTTTTTCTCCATGTATCTTCCCCTTCTCCTCCTCCTCTTCCTCCTCCTCCTTCTTCTCCTTCTCCTTCTTCTTCTTCTTTTTCTCCTTCTTCTTCTTCTTCTTCTTCTCCTTCTCCTCCTTCTCCTTCTCCTTCTCCTTCTCCTTCTCCTTCTCCTTCTCCTTCTCCTTCTCCTTCTTCTTCTTCTTCTTCTTCTTCTTCTTCTTCTTCTTCTTCTTCTTCTTCTTCTTCTTCTTCTTCTTCTTCTTCTTCTTCTTCTTCTTCTTCTTTTATTTTCTTCTTCCTGCTGAGCTTACATAAAGCATCTTATAACAGTTTATTTTAACCAGATGACAACTTACCTTCAATTGTATAAAAAAATTTACACTTTTAATTCTTGCTCCCACACTTTATGTAATTCATAATTTGAATATTTTATATTATGAATCCATTAAAATTTTTAAAGTTGTATTTATTCTTAATATTTTGCCATTTAACTTCTATACTAAAATTTAAAGTGATTTACACACCACCCTTACAGCATTATAGTTTTCTATATTTTACATATTTACCTTTACCAGTGAATTTTATATTTTCATGTGCTTTCATGTTGCTGATTAGTGTCTTTTCATTTCAGCTTGAATAACACCCTTTAGCATTTCTTATAAAGCAAACATCATGGTGAAAAATTCCCTCAGCTTTGTTTGTCTGGGAAAGTCTTTATCACTGTTTCATTTCTGAAGAACTGTTTTACTGGATGTAGCACTTTTGGTTGTCAGAGTTTTCTTTCAGTACTTTGAATATATCATCTCACTTTCTTGTAGCTTGCAAGGTTTGTTCTGAGAAATCCATGGGGTTAGTCTTATGGGTGTCCTCTTGTACATAATGTGTCATTTTTCTCTTGCTGCTTTCACATTTCTCTTTGTCTTGAATTTGACAATTTGGTTATAATGTGTCTTGATGTAGACTTATGTGAGTTATTGGCTTTTAGAATCTGGATGTTCATTTCTCTTCCCAGATTTGGAACATTTTTGACCATAATTTCTTTAAATAAGCTTTATGCCCCTTTCTCTATCTCCTTCTGGGATTCCCATGTTGCATATTTTGCCTCACTTGTTTGTGTCTCATAAATCTTATAGGCTTTCCTCATTCTTTTCCTTTCTATTCCTAGGACAGCTCCAGAATTTCTGTTTGTTTTTGTTGTTGCTGTTGTTGTTTCTATCTCTTTTTTGATATTCTCATTTGTTTATGAATTGTTTCCCTGATTTGGTTTAGTTGTCTGTGTTCTCTTTTAACTCACTGAGCTTCTTTAAAATGATTACTTTGAATTCTTTGTCAGGCAATTCATACTTCTCCATTGCTTTAAGGTTGGTTACTGGAGATTTATTTTGTTTCTCTGGTCGTGTCATATTTCCCTGATTCTTCATGTTCCTTGTGGCTTAGTATTGCTGTCTGTAAATTTGATGAAACAGTTCCCTTTTCCAGTTTTTAAGGAGTGGTTTTGACAGGGAAAGTTCTTCATTAATCAGCATGTCTAAAGATACTGGGAACCTCTCAAACATTTTCTATGTTTATCATGCCCCACTCCTTCCCCTCCTTTTGGATTGAGAAGTTTCAGGTTTGTGTGCCTTCTTTCAGTCTCATAGAGCCATGCTGTTTGCCATAAGCCACCCTCCTTTTTTCCCTAATGCAGTGCACTGATAGGTTGGGATATTGGATGCATACTCCACTCCTCTCCCTCCCTCCTAGTGGAGAAGTCTCAGAGTTGTGTGCTTTATCTCATTCTCTCAGAGCTGCGTGTCTGCCATAAACCTCCTGCCTCTTTCTCTAGGGCAGTGCACTGAAATTCCACAGTGTTGGGTGCACGGTCAACTTCTTTCCCTTCCTCCTGAAGGAGATGCTTCTGGGTTGTGTGCTTTCTCCCTATCCTGTAGTATTTCGCCAGCCACTAAGAGCCACCTGTCACTTT